>NW_026972772.1:0-165225 GCF_036711695.1 Zophobas morio | reverse complement strand
TTCAAATATTAGCACGTTTAGATTACAAACATCAGCGGTTGAAATGAAATGAGATTTGATGTTGTCTCCTCAACTCAGAAAAAAGGACTGATCAATTAATTAACCACACTCATTAACATAATCATGTTTTGTAGAGGCGATAAACGAATAGATTTTGATTAAAGATTGACCATGCTTACGATAACCTTAAAACGTTTGCAAGATTTCAGAACATTCGATTTTGCAGTTTCATAGTTAAATTGTAAAATACAATTTTGAATTTTTCCCCCAAAATATGGATGTCTAGGGTAAAAACTCAACACGGATTCTTAAATCATACAAGCAAGAGTATGTAATTCAATCAAATTTAAGGAACACATATTCATCAATTTTTGTAAAATGACGTCATCATTTTTTATGAGAACATAAACAAAAAAAAAATTGATTAACGATTTACCATGCTTACGATAGCTTTAAAACGTTTGCAAGATTTCAGAGCAGTTTCAAAGTTGAATTGCAGAATGTCGTTATAAAATTTTGATTTTTTTCCCAAAAAGCTGGATGTCTAGGGTAAAAACTGAACATGGATTGATAAACCACATGTAAAGGAGCATCTTATTTTATAAAATTGAAATAATATTTTCTAAAAAAAAAATTGACGACAGTTGGTCCAGTAGTTTCGTAGATTGTAAGTCTAATAAAGATCCGGACAGACGGACAGACAGACAGATAGACAGACGAAAACGAGAAACCTATTTCTTCGTACTTTAGGGAGTCATCAAACGTCAAGAAAACATAGAAGTACAATACTTACTTAGCTTACGCTCAGGAAGTAAAAATTAAAAAAAAATGTTGCTTTGAAAAAATTGGGAACCACTGATCTAGAAATTCCTCACAATACCAAACTCCTCACAAATTCTCTCTTTCCAGAAACGATCTCGTCGTCCTCTCCGTACAGGACTCCCGCGAGCCCGAGACCCTCGACCTCAGCATCAAGAAACCGCGCGAGCCCCCGCCCCCCGCCCACAAACAACACCCCCCTCAGCAAATCCACCGCGAGTACCTCCCCTACCACCAAGAACGCAAAAGTCCCTTCCCCATCCGGTCCCAGCCCAAACTCCCCAGCCCCAAACCCGCCAACCCCAAATCCGGCTCCATCACCCTCGGCACCCCCATCATCAACCAGCAGCCGCGCTACGAGGGCCTCCTTCGCCAGATGACGCCCGAGACGAAGATGGGCTCCATCACACAAGGCACCCCCATCCACATGCCCCACATGCAGGAAAAACGCGTCTACGACTACTTCAACAAGCGCGGCGTCCCCCAGAATTCGCCGCAGCCTGGAGCGTACCCTCAATACAGGCAACAGAGTTTCACCGTGGAACAGCAGCTTAGTTCAAGGCAGATCATCATGAACGACTATATAACGAGCCAGCAGATGCTGGGGCGGCGGAACGAGAAAGCGGGCTACTACCCGACGAGTAGCCCGCACAGGACGCCGCCCCCGGTGAGCCAGCAGAACCAACAGCGGCAAGGCGTGATCCAGCGACACACCAGACCCTATCTGCCGCCAGGCCACGAGGCGTTGTCGAGTTTAGTGGACGTGGCGGTGCAGCAGCCGAGTCTCCCGGTGCCGAACGCCCCTCACGAGGGCTTGGGGAAGACGATGGCCGACAACATCATGGAGCAGCCGCACCGCTTCCAGATCATCCAGCAGCACCAGCAGATGAGGCAGCAGCAGCAGCAGCGGATGGAGGAGCAGCAGCGCAGGATCGTGTACCAGCAGCAGCAAACGAGGCAGTCGCGCGAAAGCTCCACGTCGCTGACGGCGGCGAGTTTGATCGACGCCATCATCACGCACCAGATCAACCAGACGAGCGAAGGGGGGCGGGAGATGGTGACGGCGGCGCGGGAGACGCGAGCTGGAGACTTGCTGTTCCAGGGCTTGCCTGCGTTGGCGCAGCAGGACAACAACGGGGAGCGACCGTCGTCGGTGATCAGTATAGACCTGGAGGCGGAAACTGTGAACAAGAACCTGACGGTGAAGGAGCTGACGGATTCGGTGATCAGTCACGACTTTGGTTCGCGGGGGCCGAATTATTATCACGTGGATAACGTTAATGAGCAGTGGAAGCGGCGGTTGCACCAGCAGAAGGAGGACAAGAGGGCGGTGACGCCCCAGCAGGACGAGAGGCAGATTATTAGGATTGCGCAGCCGCAGAAGTACCACGTGGAGCCGGTGTCGCCCCCGGATAATCATTGGAGTGCGGAGCAGAATTTCAGGAGGTACCAGCAGCCGCAGCCGCAGCAGAATCAACACATTTCGCCGTTGGACTACGTGAAGAACAGGATAGTGGAGGTGATGAGGACGGAGGACGACAAGAAGGACGCGCAGGAGAGCCAGGAGAAGGAGCGGAGCGACAGTCCGGGGGAGATGGTGATCGACGAAGAGAAGCACGAGGAGCAGCAGCAGCAACAGCAACAAGGATTCGGTTTTCCTTATGTTCATAAAGAGAGCACTGCCAACGATAGTTCAAGGAGTAACGAGCCGAAGCCGTTGCTGTCGGCGCAGTACGAACCCTTGTCCGACGAGGATTAGTGTAACGGAGCTTTGTCTGTATATATCGATAAGTGATAAATAGGTTAGGCTAGTGTTAAATGTAATGACTCTCGGCCCGGCTCACCGGGTCGGTTAGCGTCCATTTTAGTTTCTTTTTTAATTCATGATTATTTTAATTGTAGATAACAGTTTTACTTTACTGTAAATACAACTGTAAACATTAAGGTTAAGTGTAAGCTAGGGAATAGTTCGATCTATTGCATAACCTCAAAATTTGATATTTATGTGAGTCGAGATACGACGGTATGCGATGTCCAGTTTTTTGCATTTCCAACTAACTTCATTTCAGTGTTTGTGTTTCTTTGCTGTTCGTGCAATGGATGTGTTTCGTTCAATCAGTTCGGGTTTGTCGCTTATTTACCTTCTTTTCATAAGTGTATTTTCTGTATATTTTTTGGAAATGTAAATAAACCCAAATTTAATATAAATATAACATAGCGCGTAAGGGATTAAACAAAGTTGTAAATACTTGTGAATTTTCTCCTTTTTTAATCTTCTGTTTTTACGAAGTAATTTAAGTCTTTAACGCTTTCACGTCCGGACGAGACGAACTGATGATTTTTCTACACACTATGAGAGGACAAAAAAATGCTTCCAAAATATGTGTACACTGTCGATTTTTTAGTTTGTATTTTCAAATAGTAATTTGTTATTTTGTTGAAATAAATTAAATATCAGTTTGACATTTGGCTTTTTTCAAACACCCACATGGACCGCAGCGCCCTCTGACTTAATCAATACGAGTGCCAGCGAGCACATGTAGGTGACGACGATGGCGGAGGGCACGTACGAATATGAGTGCATGAGAGCCGAATTGTTGGGCATAGAAAAGCCCGACTATGAAGACTTCCTCAAGAAGAAACAAGAACGAGAGGCTGCCGCCGAAGAAGAACGGGACACCGAAAATTTGAAGGTAGGGGCGTTATTCATTCTTACCTGTATTTAAACGTCGCATTTAATTATTTCGTGTGTAACTAAGTTCTAGGCAAACTTTTTTAGTTTTAATTTGAAGTTACAAGATTAAAAAAAAATACATATTCAGATAATTTTGTTTCTAAAAAAATGTATCTAGTTCTCATAGTATCATTTTAAGAAGATTAAGTTGAAGTTTTAGTCAATTTTCATTTATATTTTTGACATTTTACATTTTCGATGACCCAGAAATGTCATGTTGTCAACCGATTTCTGGGTTAAGTTATTTGTCAACTTGACATATGACTTACTAAGTGACATTTCCGTAAAAAATTGCGGTTTTAACCTCAAATTACGTTGACAGCTTGATGGAGTGTAGAGTGGGAATACTGCGGGAAGTCATCACAGTCGTGTCACTTTAACCAATCACTTCTCGGTTATTTGATTTTTTTCTTTATTTTTTTTAGTGATGCAACACTTAACGTGTGTTATTTGGTTAATCCTTAAACAATTAACCGCTTCCGTTCTGACGTGTCGATCCTTGGAAAGATAAATGTTTTGGAGCGATTAATTAATTGCCGGTTTTTCTGTAAATGAGACCAACTTTGTTGTTTTAAATAGAATGCGATATGGAAAAAATAAAGTGGAAATGCATAATTCATTTAATAAATAAAAATGTAAATTACGTACGTATGTAAATGAAATGTAAAATGAAATACTTTAAAAACATACTCCATTCCAGTAAAAAAAAATCGATGTCATTCCTGGCAATTCCGACACTACTGTGATACATACATTTTATGGATTTTTTGCATAAATTGACATCCCACGCTTAAAAAATTTGTTCTTTGTAAAAATAAAAAATATTCCAGTTGACACTAAAAAAAATACATTCTAGCCAAAGGACATGTCATTTCCGAAAAAACCAAATATGACCACATTTGTGCTCCCTATACCGGGTGTCTGGAAAATGGCGGATTAACTCCTCAGTACGGTATATACGGAGTCCTAAAAAAAATCTTTATGATGTAGATTGTATAAGTCTTATCTTGGCAAAAAGTAACCCCGCCCACCCACCCTCTATAATCTTGGAGGATATGTGATTTGCCAAAATCATTCTTATCTTGTTCAAATGGGTAGTCTTTATTTATTTATTTACATTTTAAATATTACATAATGCAGATTGTTGCTCTGTGTACTGAATTAAGTAAAAAAGCACTAGCCCCGCCCACCCACCCTCTATTTTCTTGAAGGGTATGTGATTTACCTAAATCAGTCTTACCTTAGCAAGTTCATTCAGATCAGATAAAATCAATCACTAAAATGGGGACAGGGTGGGTGGGCGGGGCTAATTATGTTAACTAAAAAAAAAAGGCCAATCGTAATTTTTCTGTTCTACTATTTACTGTAAAATTTACTTTTAATTCATGACTCTACTTGACCTAACGTGACCTGACCTGTTCTGACTTTGCTATTGTCTCAAATAAACAAATTTTAAACATTTCTATGAATATACAAAAAGGGTATTCTTAAAATAGTTGTATTTTGTGAAACAAAAACTAATAATTATTTCCCTTTTTATATACAAAATTTTTATATCGAGCTATTTTGACGGAACTGTAAAAATTACTACATTTCAATTGGCGATTTTGGAAAAACGATAGAAATTTTCGAAGCAGCGAAGCCGAAAATGACTTCTGGATATCAAAAGTGCCAAAACCAGTTTTATCTTATCAAATACTAGCCCCGCCCACCCACCCTGTATTTTCTTGGAAGGTATGTGATTTGCCAAAATTAGTCTCATCTTAGCAAGTACTAGCCCCATCCACCCCTCTTTTCTCATTCTAACGACTAATTTGATTTCTTTTCAGTATAAGATAATTCATTTCATTCAGATCGGATAAACTCAGTCACCGAAACGGAGACAGGGTGGGTGGGCGGGGCAAATTATGTTCTTCTGTTGAGTCGGAGTGAAAAAAGAATGTAAAAAATGTAAAAAACGCCATTCGTATTTTTTTTTTTGTTATACTATTTATTATAAAAATTACTTCTTATTTCATGCACCTAACCTAACGTGACCTGACCTGTTCTGACTTTTCTGTTGTCTGAAATAAACAAATTTTAAACATTTCTGTGAATATCTAAAAATAAATAAATTTTTATACCGAGCTAGTTTGACGGAGCTGTAAAAATTCCTATATTTCAATTGGCGATTTTGGAAAAACGGTAGAAATTTCCGCAGAAATGAAGCCAAAAATGACTTATGGATACCGAAATCTATAAGAAAAAAATCTAACTAATTTTCGAAAATAGTTGAAAATGGTCGAAAATGTTAAAAGTGCCAAAATCAGTTTTATCTTGTCAAATACTAGCCCCGCCCACCCACCGTCTATTTTCTTGGAAGGTATGTAATTTGCCAAAATCAGGCTCATCGTAGCAAGTACTAGCCCCGCCACCCCCCCTCTTCTCATTCTAACGACTAATTTTATTTTGTTTCAATATAAGATAATTAATTTCATTTATATCGGATAAAATCAATCACTGAATAGGAGACAGGGTGGGTGGGCGGGGCTAATTATGTTCTTCTGTTGAGTGGGAGTGGAAAAAGAATGTGAAAAAAGTAAAAAAAAAACAATCGTATTTTTTTGTTACACTATTTGCTATAAAATTTATTTCTTATTTCATGCACCTGACCTGACTTGACCTAACGTGACCTAACTTATTCTGACTTTTCTAATGTCTCAAATAAACAAATTTTGAACATTTCTGTGAATATATAAAAATAAATAAATTTTTATACCGAGCTATTTTGACGGAACTGTAAAAATTGCTATATTTCAATTTGCCTTTTTGGAAAAACGGTAGGAATTTCCGCAGAAATGAAGCAAAAAATGACTTCTGGATATCGAAATCTACGAGAAAATGTCTAACTAATTTTAGAAAATAGTTGAAAAATGGTCGAAAATGTCAGTTTTATCTAATTAAATACTAGCCCCGCCCACCCACCCTGTATTTTCTTGGAGGATACGTGATTTGCCAAAATCAGATTTATCTTATCAAATACTAGCCCCGCCCACTCACCCTCTATTTTCTTGGAGGGTATGTGATTTGCCAAAATCAGTCTCATCTTAGCAAATACTAGCTCCACCCACCCACCGCCCCCCCTCTTCTCGTTCTAAGGACTAATTTTATTTCTTTTCAATATAAGATAATTAATTTCATTCATATCGGATAAAATCAATCACTGAAATGACGGCAGGGTGGGTGGGCGGGGCTAATTATGTTCTTCTGTTGAGTGGGAATGGAAAAAGTATGTGAAAAAAGTAAAAACAAAACGCCATTTGTAATTTTTTTTGTTATACTATTTGTTATAAAATTTATTTCTTGTGTCTTTCATGCACCTGACCTTACTTGACCTAACGTGACCTGACCTGTTCTGACTTTTCTAGTGTTTCAAATAAACAAATTTTAAACATTTTTGTGAATATATAAAAACCTAAAGTACATTCTTAAAATAATTGTATTTTGTGAAACAATAATTAATAATTATTTCCCTTTTTATCTACAAAATGTTTACACCGAACTATTTTGACGGAATTGGAAAAATTCCTATATTTCAATTGGCGATTTTGGAAAAACGGTAGAAATTTCCGAAGCAGCGAAGCCAAAAATGACTTCTGGATATCGAAATCTACAAGACAATGTCAAAAGTGCCAAACTCAGTTTTATCTTATTAAATACTAGCCCCGCCCACCCACCCTCTATTTTCCTGGAGGGTATGTGATTTGCCAAAATCAGTCTCATCTTAGCAAATATTAGCCCCACCCACCCACCCCCCTCTTCTCATTCTAACGACTAATTGTATTTCTTTTTACTATAAGAATATTCATTTCACTCAGATCGGATAAAATCAATCACTGTGGGCGGGGCTAATTATGTTCTTCTGTTGAGTGGGAGTGGAAAAAGAATGTGAAAAAAGTTAAAAAAAAATGGTATTCGTAATTTTTTCTTCTGACTTTTCTATTGTCTCAAATAAACAAATTTTAAACATTTCTGTGAATATATAAAAACCACAAAATACATTCTTAAAATAATTGTATTTTGTGAAACAAACATTAATAATGGTTTCCTTTTTTATGTACAAAATTTTTATACTGAGCTATTTTGACGGAATGTAAAAATTGTGGATTTTGGAAAAAAGGTAGGAATTTCCGCACAAATGAAGCTGAAAATGACTTCTGGACATCAAAATCTACACGAAAATGTCTAACTAATGTTCGAAAATAGTTGAAAAATGGTCGAAAATGTCAAAGCCCCAAAATCAGTTTTATCTTATCAAATACTAGCCCCGCCCACCCACCCTCCATTTTCTTGGAGAGTATGTGATTTGCCAAAATCAGTTTCATCTTATCAAATACTAGCCCCGCCCACCCACCTTCTATTTTCTTGGAGGGTATATGATTTGCCAAAATCAGTATTACCTTAGCAAGTACGAGCCCCCCCCCCCACCTCTTCTCAATCTAACGACTAATTCGATTCGTGTTCAGTAGAACTATCAAATTGGATAAAATCAATCACTGAAGTCGAGACAGGGTGGGTGGGCGGGGCTAATTATGTTCTGCTGTTGTGTAGGAGTGGAAAATAGTTGAAAAATGGTCGAAAATGTTAAAAGTGCCAAAATCAGTTTGATCTTATCAAATACTAGCCCCGCCCACCCACCCTCTATTTTCTTGGAGGGTATGTGATTGCCAAAATCAGTTTTATCTTATCAAATACTAGCCCCGCCCACCCACTCTCTACTTTCTTGGAGGGTATGTGATTCACCAAAATCAGTCTTACCTTAGCAATTACGAGCCCCCCCCCCCCCACGTCTTCTCATTCTAACGACTAATTTTATTCGTGTTCAGTAAAACTATCAAATCGGATAAAATCAATCACTGAAACCGAGACAGAGTGGGTGGGCGGGGCTAATTATGTTCTTCTGTTGAGTGGGAGTGGAAAATTTTCGAAAATAGTTGAAAAATGGTCGACAATGTTAAAAGTGCCAAAATCAGTTTTATCTTATCAAATATTAGCCCCGCCCACCCACCCTCTATTTTCTTGGAAGGTATGTGATTTGCCAAAATTAGTTTTATCTTATCAAATACTAGCCCCGCCCACCCACCCTCTATTTTCTTGGAAGGTATGTGATTCGCCAAAATGCGTCTTATCCTAGGAAGTACTAGCTGGCTAAGATAAGACTGATTTTGGCAAATCATATACCCTCCAAGAAATAGAAGGTGGGTGGGCGGGGCTAGCACTTTTGATTTTGTTTTAAATCTTAGATCCTTCCGTTTGTTAAAACAGAATTCAATTTCCATTTCACAATAAATAAAATAAGTTAGCCAAATGAGGAAGGAGGTGGGCGGAGCTATATTCAGCTTTTTCAATAAACTTAGGAGCAAACACTAGCCCCTCCCACCCACCCACCTTCATTTCAGTAATTCATTTGTCTACTCTGAATGAAAGGTGGAGCTTACGCTAAACAGAAATAAAAGTAGCCGTTAGAATGTGAAGAACTCGGGTGGGCGGGGTTACTGGTTGCTATGATAAAACTGATTTTGGCAAATGGCATACCCTCTAAGAAAATAAAGGACGGGTGGGTGGGGCTAGTACCTGCTAAGTTAAGACTGATTTTGACAAAAGATATACCCTTTAAGAAACTGGAGGGTGGGTGGGCGGGGCTAGTATTTGATAAGATAAAACTGATTTTGGCAAATGGCAGAGAGTGTAGCGGAGAGTTAATCCGCCATTTTCCAGACACCCGGTGTAGCGATGCCATTTCCGGAAAAACCAAAAAAAAATGTGTACACACTTTATAGCGATTTTTGTATTAGTTTTCCATTTTATTATTTTAAATGTAAATAAGCACTGTTTGACATAGTTAAAAAACATGCTTCAATTCCAGTAGTAAGAAAAAAATTAATGTCATTTCCGGAAAATCGGACATCGATGTTATTCTGTAGTAGGTATACACATTTTATAGATTTTTTTTATCAATTGACGTTCCAGGTTTTAAAATTTATTTTTTCATTATAAAAATAAAAAATATTCTATTTGTGCCTCAAACAAACTTAAATTCTAATTAAAAAAGAATTCGACGTCATTTCCGGAAAAATCGACGGTGACTAAATCTGTAAAGATTTTGGACCGATTTTTGTGTTAATTATCCAGTTTAAATTTAAAAAAGTACTCTCTGAAATATTTCAAAAACATACTCAGAGTAGTACGAAAAACATTAATGTCATTTCCGGAAAATCGGACACTGATGATTGTGTAGTATACATATTTATAGATTTTTTGCATCAATTGACTAACAGTCTAGGCTTTAAAATTTTGTTTTTGAATGTAAAAATGAAAAAAAATCCATTTGACTCTAAAAAAGTGCTACATTCTAATTGGAAAAAGAGGATAATGTCATTTCCGGAAAAAACAAAGGTGACTAAGTTTGTACTGATTTCGTACCGATTTTTGTATTCATTGTCCATTTTAAATTTAAAAAAGTACTGTTTAGGACACTTCAAGAAGATACTCAATTTCAGTAGTAAGAAAAAAATTAATGTCATTTCCGGAAATTCGGACATCGATGTTCGATGTGATTCTATAGTATACACATTTTATATATTTTTTGCATCAATTGACATCTCAGACTTTAAAATTTTGTTTTTCATTGTAAAAAAGAAGGCGATGTCGTTTCCGGAAAAACCAGAGGTGACTAAATCTGTAGTACCTTTATACCGATTTTTCTTTTAATTTCCTTTTTTACTTCAAAACAGACTCCATTCCAATAATAAAAAAAAATAATGTTATTTCCCGCTTCCAGGAAGCCGACCTGGAAGACGAATCAATGAAACACATATCCGGAGGTTTGGATGAACTGAACAGCATCCTGCAAGTAACCCAGCGAAAAATCCACAGGTTCAAAGTAGGCCAAAATCCGAGTATCATCCCAAAACCCGTGACGTCCCCTCTTGCTTTCAGGCATCCTGCAGCTCGCTCACCAGCCTGCTCAAGTTCAAAATCGGCACTTCGTCCTCATCCGAGCCGTTAGAGAGCGCCGCCCCCGAGAATCCCGAGCCGATCGACAGCCAGTCGCCCCCGGTGAGCGTCAACGGCACCTGCAGCACCGAAGGGGGCACCCGAAAAAGCGACTTAGCCAAGGCTTTAGACACCCACTTGGACCGGTACGACGCCATGATCGAGAAGGCCGAGAACGCTCAATACAGCATGGCTCACCAAAACAAAGAGATGAAGAGGTTCTTGAACTGAGAGCGCTTCTTGATGTGATTTTTTCTACTATCTTGTTGTTAAGTGTAGTTGTTTTTGTTGAGTTTTAGCTTAACGATGATGGTGTGATGGGGGAAAAAGCCTGAGATGCGGTTGAGTACCCACGGTTTAACCTGTGCTTCCAGCTTAATATCGATATTTTTTATCATATTGTTGAAGAGGTTATATTATTGTAACATATTGATGTCGTCCGTTTTATGTAGTTCGTTAGTGTACTTTATGTGTGAGAGGCTCAGTTGCTGACTGGGGTTTGTGCACGAAAATGTACCTTATGACGATGGGCGGGGCCTTGATTTGCAATCGAAGCGTTGCCTACTTATTCACGGTAGAGAGTTAGGCGAAATTTGGAAAAATAAATATTCCGTTTTTGAGCACTGGGTGGTTTTTCTCTTACTTTTTCCCATGGTACGTTGTGCAAAATAATACAAACAAGTTTCTATTTACACTAAATTTATAAGAACAAGAGCGTAATAAATTTGATAGAAAAAAGTTTGCACTGATAACTGTTGCTGCTGATGATCATGGCTTGCATTCTTTTTTTAATTTTTACTAAACTCTGTTACTGTGACTAATATTTGAAAAAGTATTAACAGTTTGTTTATTCAAAGATTTGTAATTTTATTCATAAAATTTCAAGAATTATTTTTGTAAGTTTTAAATACGTCATCACGATTTATGGTGGATATTTATCGGAACGGCCATGAAACAAAAAAACAGAACTCCCTGAATTTTTAATTAAACTAGTTTTAAATGTTCTGACCCCCAAACTTACGAATTCTTTCAAGGCTTAGTATTGGGTTTGTAAGACACTTTTGTTTCACTTATTCTCAAATTAAACTCACTTTGTTTGCTGTCGCAAACTGATTGATGGATATTAGGCGAAATAGATTGATGGGTATCAAGTTTGCGCATGCCGTAGGTCGACAAGGGTAAACGGAGGGCAGTTAGAATTTTTTATAAATCGCTCTTTAAATATATTGGTTAGTTTATTTAACGTGTCTATTTCTTGAATTTGTGATTTTATTTTTTAATTTAACCAGATTTGGTACTTTTACTGCATTTTTCGCACATTTTTCTTTTTCATATTTTATTTGCATCTCCTTTTGCCTCTGTTTGTCCACATTCTATTTACGTATTCTTTTTTTCTGTCTGTCAAACGAGAATAGAATAACAAAACAAAATACAAATCACTGGACCAATTGTGTCTCGTTTTTTGAGAGAATTTGAAAGAATTTTGAAAACATTTCGTATCATATTTATAATAAAATCTTAAGGGATCCTTACTTGGAAGGAATTTGACAGAATTTGAAAAACTTTCGAGGATTCTTTGTGCTATTTTTGAAAAAATTGAAGTAATCCTAGTATTTTCATTTTTGAAAGAATTTGGAAAAATCTCGAGTACATCTACTTTCATATTTTTTAATGAATTTGAAAGAACTTCGAAATACCATTGCGTTTTCTTTTTAAAAGAATCTTGAAGTATCCTTGTGTCTTATTTAGAAAGAATCTGACAGAACGTCGGGAACTCCTGGTGTATTATTTTGGCAAAATTTGGAAGAATCTTGAGGCAGCCCGGAAGTCTTATTTAGTTATTTATGAAGGAATCCAGGGGACTACTGGAATCTTAATTTTAAGATAGTTTGAAAAAAAATCTGGAGTTTCTGGTTTGATGTTTAAAAGTATTTCAGAGAATTTCGGCTTCTGTTGTTTTATTTTTGAAAAAAATCGAAAGAATCTTAGGCATCCCTGGTGGTTTTTTTTTTTGCTTTTTTTTTTGACAAAAATTTGAGAGAATCTTAGGAACTTCTGCTGTCTTATGTTTGAAAGAATTTGCAAGAATATCGGGATCCGTTGTGTTTAATTTTTAACAGAATTTGAAAAATCTTGAGGACCCCTGGTGTGTTAATTTTTACAGAATTTCGAACATCCATGGTAATTGTTCATCTTATTATTTTAAGGAATTTCAAAGAATCGCGGGTATTCCTGGAATTTTGTTTTTGAAAGAATTTGAAGGAATCTGGAAAACTTCTATCTTGTTTTTAAGACAATCTGAAAGAATCCCGGACATCCATGGTAACTTTTTTTTATAAAAGAATTTCGGATTCCAGTAGAGTCTTCTTTTTGAGAAAAATTGAAGGAATTTCGGGGATTCTTTTTGAGAGAATTTGAAAAAATCTAGAAAATCCCTGGAATCTTGTTTATTGGGAAATTATCTTAAGGGCCCTTTATCTTATTTTGGAAAAAAATTGTAAAAAATCTCTGTGTTATTTACTTTTTAACGACTGAAAGAACCATCTGGAGTCTTGTTTTTTAAAGAATTTGAAGGAATTTCGGGGACTCCTTTTGGGAGAATTTGAAAAAATCTCGAATTACCCTGGTGTCTTGTGTTTTTTGAAACGTCTTAAGGACCCTTTGTGTCTTATTTTGGAAAAATTTAGGAAAAATCACAAAGATCCCTGGGGTTATCTATTTTTTAAAGACTTTGAAAGGACCGTTAAGGATCCCTGGAATTTTATTTTTTAAAGCATTTGAAAGAATTCCTAGTCTTTGGTGTTTTATATTTGAAAAAATTTAAAAGAATCTCACAAGCCGCTAGTATTTTATTTTTTAAAGAACTTAAGAGAATCTCGGATCCCCTGAAGTCTTCTTTTTGGAAGATTTTGAAGGAATTTCGGGGAGTTCTTTTGAGAGAATTTGAAAAAATCTCGAAGATTCCTGGTGTTTTGTTTTTTGAAACGATCTTCAAGATCCTTTGTTTTTTATTTTGGAAAAAAAATTAGAAAAATCTCACAAAAACTCCCGGAATTATTTATTTTTTTAAAGACTTTGCTGTAGGGATACCTGGAGTTTTATTTTTAAAAGCATTTGAAAGAATTTCGAGAGTCTCTGGTGTTTTATATTTGAAAGATAAAAGAATCTCAAGGGCCTCTAGTTTTTTATTTTTTTAAGAATTTGACAGAATCTCAGAAACTCCTGGTGTCGTTTTTGAGAGAATTTGGAAGAATCTCGCGAAATTTTGTGTCTTATTTTTGGCAAAATTTCAAAGGATTTTAAAGATCCATGGTCCTATTTTTTGAAAAAATTTGAAAGAATTTCGGGTACCTCGGAAGTTTTATTTTTAGAACAATTTAAAAGAATTCTAGTGTCTGTTTTTGAAACAATTCGAAAGAATCCCGGGACTCTTTGTGTTTTATTGTCAACAGAATTTGAAATATCGGTGTTTTAATTTTTAAAGAATTTGGAAGATCTCTATCTTATTCTTTTAAAGAATTTGACCGACTTTCAGGTACACCTGGAATCTTGTTTTTGAAAGAATTTGAAGGAATCCAGAGGACTTCTGGGATCTTGCTTTTAAGATAATTTGAAAAAATCTTGGGAGCTTCTGGTTCCATTTTTGAAAAAAACAAAAATGAAAGAATTTCTGGGATCCCGGCTAAGTTATTTTTGAAAGAATCTCGAAAACTCATAATGTTTTGTTTATGGAAGAATCTCGAGGACCCTCTGTGTTTTATTTTTGAAAAAAGTTGAAGGAAATTCAAGTACTCCTGATGTCTTGTTTTAAAAATAATTTGAAAGAACCGTAATCCCTGATGAGGCCTTAGTTTTGACACAATTTGAAAGAATCTCCAGGACTCGTGGAGTCTTATTTTTGAAAGAATTTGAAAGAGCTCGAAGATCCCTGTTTTTTTTTTGTTTTCAAAAAAAGCTAAAGTATCTTGGGGCCTCTGCTGTTTTATTTTTGAAAAAATTTGAAAGAATCGTAGGGATCCCTGGTGTTTTATTTCTGACACAATTTGATAGAATCTCCAGGCCTCTTGGAGTCTTATTTCTGAAAGAATTTGATAAAATCTCACTGACTTCTACTGTCTTATTTTTGAAAGAATTTGAAAAATCTCGAAGATCCCCGGTACTTGTTTGTGTCTTATTATTTTAAAGAATTTGAAAGAATCTCAGGTATCCTTGAAGTCTCATTTATGAAAGAATCGGAAGAAATCTAGGGGACTCCAGGTATCTTGGTTTTAAGGCAGTTTGAAGAAATCCCGGGAGCTTCTGGTTTGATTTTTAAAACATTTCAAAGAATTTCGGCTACCATTTTTTGAAAGAATTGGAAGAAATGTCGAACACTCCTGGTGTCTTGTTTAAAAAAGAATCTGAAAGAATCTTGGAGGCCTCTTTTGTTTTATTTTTCAAAAAATTGTAAGAAGCGTCAGGGACTTTTGCTGTCTTATGTTTGAAAGAATCTAAAAGAATCCCGGGACCATTTGTGTTTTATTTTTAACAGAATTTAAAAGATCTTGAGGACCGCAACTGTTTTAATTTTTACAGAATTTGAAAGATTTGCAACATCCCTGGTATTTGCTTTTATCTTACTATTTTAAAGAATTTCAAAGAATCTCAGGTATTCCTGGATTCTTGTTTTTGAAAGAATTTGAAGGAATCTGGAGGACTCCTGCTATCTTGTTTTTAAGATATTTTGAAAAAATCTCGAGGATTCATGGTGTTTGGTTTCAAAAGAATCTCGTGTACTATTTTGTAGGAATTTGAAGGAATTTCGAGGACTTCTTTTGACAGAATTTGAAAAAATCTGTATCTTGTTTACAAAAAAAAAGAAAGAAAGAAAGAATCTTGGAGACCTCTGCTGTTTTATTTTTGAAAGAATTTGAAACAACCGTAGTTTCCTTTTTGAAAAAATTTGAAGAAATTTCCGGGACTTTTTTTTCAGAGAATTGGACAAAATCTTGAAGATTTCCTGTGTCTTATTTTGTTGAAACGATCTTCAGGACCCTTTGTTTCTTATTTTGGAAAAAATTTGGAAAAATCTCAAAGATTCCTGGAGTTAGCAATTTTTTAAAGACTGAAAGAATCTCAGATACCTCTGGAGTCTCTTTTTGAAAGAATTTGAAGGAATTTCGGAGACTCCTTTTGGCAGAATTTGAAAAAATCTCGAAGATCCCTGATGTCTTGTTTTTTGAAACTATCTTTAGGACCCTTTGTTTCTTAATTTGAAAAAAATTTAGAAAAATCTCAAAGACCCCTGGAGTTATTTATTTTTTGAAGACTTAAGGATACCGGGAGTTTTATTTTTGAAAGCATTTGAAAAAATTTCGGAAGTTTCTGGTGTTTTATATTTGAAAGAATCTCAAGAGCCTCTAGTATTTTATTTTTTAAAGGATTTGAAAAAATCTTGGATCTTCTGGAGTCTTCATTTTCAAAGAATTTGAAGGAATGTCGGGGAGTCCTTTTGAGAGAATTTAAAAAAATCTCCAAGATCCCTGGAGTATTGTTTTTGGAACGATTTTGAGGATCCTTTGTGTCTTCTTTTGGAAAAAAATAGAACAATCTCAAAGACCCCTAAATTTATTTATTGTTTGAAGACTTTGAAAGAACTGTAGGGATTTCTGGAGTTTTTTTTTTTTAAGAATTTGGACAGTCTGGTGTTTTATGTTTGAAAGAATTTGAAAGAATCTGAAGGGCCTCTAGTATTTTATATTTTGAAAAATTTGTAAGAATCTTGAATACTCCTGGAGTCTTTTTGAAAGAATTTGAAGGAATTTCGGGGACTTTCTGAGAAATTTTGAAAAAATCTCGAAGATCCCTGATGTTTTGTTTTTTGAAACGATCTTTTTGTCTAATTTTGAAAAAAAAAATGGAAAAATGTCAAAGACCCCTGAGGTTATTTATTTTTTAAAGACTTTGAAAGGACCGTGGAGTTTTTTTTTAAATCATTTGAAAGAATTTTGATAGTCTCTGGTGTTTTATATTTGAAAGAATTTGAAAGAATCTCAACGGCCTCAAGTATTTTATTCTTTAAAGAATTTGCAAGAATCTCGGATATCTCCGAAGTCTTCTTTTTGAAAGAATTTGAAGGAATTTCGGCGATTCTTTTTGAGAGAATTTGAAAAACCGTAGAAATGCCTGGAGTTTTATTTTTGAAAGCAGTTGACAGAATTTCGAGAGTCTCTGGTGTTTTATATTTGAAAGAATTTGAAGAATCTCAAGGGCCTTAGTATTTTATTTTTTAAGGAATTTGAAAGAATGTCGGATACTCCTGGAGTCTCTTTGAGAGAATTTGAAAGAATTTCGGGGATTCCTTTTGAGAAAAAATGAAATAACTTCGAAGATCCCTGGTGTCTTGTTTTTTGAAACGATCTTAAGGTCCCTTTGTGTCTGATTTTGGAAAAAATTTGGAAAAGTCTCAAATACCGCTGGTATATATGATTTTTTTTTAATTTTGAAAGAATTATAAGGATCCCTAGTTTTTTATTTTTTAAAGAATCTCTGATACCCCTGGAGTGTTCTTTTTGAAAGAATTTGACGGATACCTCTGGAGTCTTCTTTTTGCAAGAATTTTAAGGAATTTCCGAAATTTCTTTTGAGAAAATTTGAAAAAAATCTCGAAGATCCCCGGTGTCTTGTTTTTTCAAAAGATCTTGAGGATCTTTTATGTCTAATTTTGAAAAAAAATTGGGAAACATCTCATAGACACCTGGTGTTATTTATTTTTTAAATACTTTGAAAGAACTGCAGATATCCCTGGAATTTTATTTTTGAAAGCATTTGAAAGAATTTCGAGAGTCTGGTGTTTTATATTTGAAAGAATTTGAAGAATCTCAAGGGACTTTGTATTTTATTTTTTAAGGAATTTGAAAGAGTCTCGGATACTCCTGGAGTCTTTTTGAAAGAATTTGAAGGAATTTCGGGGATTCCTTTTGAGAAAAAATGAAAAAACTTCGGAGATACCTGGTGTCTTGTTTTTTGAAACGATCTTAAGGACTCTTTGTGTCTGATTTTGGAAAAAAATTGGAAAAGTCTCAAATACCCCTGGTATATGATTTATTTTTTAAAAATTTTGAAAGAATCGTCAGGATCCCTAGTTTTTTATTTTTTAAAGAATCTCTGATACCCCTGGAGTGTTGTTTTTGAAAAAATTTGACGGATACCTCTGGAGTCTTCTTTTTGCAAGAATTTGAAGGAATTTCGAAAATTTCTTTTGAGAAAATTTGAAAAAAATCTCGAAGATGCCCGGTATCTTGTTTTTTCAAAAGAACTTGAGGATTTTTTATGTCTAATTTTGAAAAAAATTGGGAAACATCTCATAGACACTTGGTGTTATTTATTTTTTAAATACTTTGAAAGAACTGTAGATATTCCTGGAATTTTATTTTTGAAAGCATTTGAAAGAATTTCGAGAGTCTCTGGTGTTTTATACATATTTGAAAGAATTTGAAGGAATCTCCGATACCCCTGGATGTTCTTTTTGAAAGAATTTGACGTATACCTCTGGAGTCTTCTTTTTGCAAGAATTTGAAGGAATTTCGGAAATTTCTTTTGAGAAAATTTGAAAAAAATTTCGAAGATCCCCGGTGTCTTGTTTTTTCAAAAGATCTTGTGGATCTTTTATGTCTAATTTTGTAAAAAATTGGGAAACATCTCATAGACACTTGGTGTTATTTATTTTTTAAATACTTTGAAAGAACTGCAGATATCCCTGGAATTTTGTTTGTGAAAGCATTTGAAAAAAATTCGAGAGTCTCTGGTGTTTTATATTTGAAAGAATTTGAAGGAATCTCTGATGCCCTTGGAGTGTTCTTTTTGAAAGAGTTTGACGGATACCTCTGGAGTCTTCTTTTTGAAAAATTTGAAGGAATTTCGGGGACTTCTTTTGAGAGAATTTGAAAAAACCTTGAAGATCCCCGATGGTTTTTTTTTTAAATCTTGAGGATTTTTGTGTCTAATTTTGGAAAAAATTTGGAAACATCTCTCCCTGATGTTAATTATTTTTTATATACTTTGAAACAGCTGTAGATATCTTTGGAATTTTATTTCTGAAAGTATTTGGAAGGATTTGGAAGGGCCTCAAGTATTTTATTTTTTAAAGAATTTGAAAGAATCTCGAATCCATCCCTCTGGAGTCTTCTTTTTGATTTGAAGGAATTCGAGGACTTCTTTTGAGAGAATTTGAAAAAAACTTGATGATCGCTGGTGTCTTGTCTCTTGAATAAATCATCTTTGTCTTATTTTGGAACAAGTCTGAGAAAATCTCAAAGGAATCTGTTATTTGAAAGAACTTCGAGGGTCTCTAGTGTTTTATATTAGAAAGAATTTGTAGAATCTCACGGACCCTAGTATTTTCTTTTTTAGAATTTGAAAGAATCTCGAATACTCCTGAAGTCTTTTTGAAAAAATTTGAAGGAATATCGGGGAGTCCTTTTGAGAGAATTTAAAAAAAGCTCCAAGATCCCTGGAGTATTGTTTTTTGGAACGATTTTGAAGATCCCTTGTGTCTTCTTTTAGAAAATAAAATAGAACAACCTCAAAGACCCCTAGATTTATTTATTGTTTGAAGACTTTGAAAGAACTGTAGGGATTTCTGGTGTTTTTTTTTTGAAAGAATTTGGACAGTCTCTGGTGTTTTATGTTTGAAAGAATTTGAAGGAATTTCGGAGACTCTTTCTGAGAAAATTTGAAAAAATCTCGAAAATCCCTGATGTTTTGTTTTTTGAAACGATCTTTTTGTCTAATTAAAAAAAAAAAATTGGAAAAATCTCAAAGACTCCTGGGGTTATTTATTTTTTAAAGACTTTGAAAGGACCGTGGAGTTTTTTTTTTTAAATCATTTGAAAGTATTTTGATAGTCTCTGGTGTTTTATATTTGAAAGAATTTGAAAGAACCTCAACGGCCTCAAGTATTTTATTCTTTAAAGAATTTGAAAGAATTTCGGATCCATCTCTCTCCTTTTTGAGAGAATTTGAAAAAAATCTCGAAGATCGCTGGTGTCTCATTTTTTTCAAAAGATCTTGTGGATCTTTTATGTCTAATTTTGAAAAAAATTGGGAAACATCTCATAGACACCTGGTGTTATTTATTTTTTAAATACTTTGAAAGAACTGCAGATATCCCTGGAATTTTATTTTTGAAAGCATTTGAAAGAATTTCGGTAGTCTCTGGTGTTTTATACATATTTGAAAGAATTTGAAGGAATCTCTGATACCCCTGGAGTGTTCTTTTTGAAAGAATTTGACGGATACCTCTGGAGTCTTCTTTTTGAAAAGATTTGAAGGAATTTCGGGGACTTCTTCTGAGAGAATTTGAAAAAATCTTGAAGATCCCCGGTGTTTTTTTTTTAAAAGATCTTGAGGATTTTTGTGTCTAATTTTGGAAAAAATTTGGAAACATCTCAAAGACCCCTGATGTTATTTATTTTTTATATACTTTGAACCAGCTGTAGATATCTTTGGAATTTTATTTCTGAAAGCATTTGAAAGGATTTCGAGAGTCTCTGGTGTTTTATGTTTGAAAGAATCTCAAGGGCCTCAAGTATTTTATTTTTTAAAGAATTTGGAAGAATCTCGGATCCATTTCTCTCCTTTTGAGGGAATTTGAAAAAATCTCGAAGATCGCTGGTGTCTTGTCTCTTGAAAATCATCGTAAGGACCCTTTGCCTTATTTTGGAACAAGTGTGAGAAAATCTCCAAGACCCCTGTGTTATTTGGAAAAACTTCGAGAATCTTTGGTGTTTTATAATTGAAAGAATTTGAAGAATCTCACAGGCCCTAGTATTTTATATTTTAAAGAATTTGAAAGAATCTCGAATAATCCTGAAGTCTTTTTGAAAGAATTTGAAGGAATTTCGGGGACTCCTTTTGAGAGAATTTGAAAAAATCGAGAAGATCCAAAACGATCTGAAAGACCCTTTGTGTATCATTTTGGAAAAAAAAATGGAAAAAAAAATCAAAAACCCCTGGTATTATTTATTTTTTAAAAAATTTGAAAGAATCTCGGATCCTCCTTCTTCTTGAAAAATTTGAAGGAATTCCGGGAACTCGTTGAGAAAATTTTAAAAAATCTCAAATATCCCTGTCTTGTTTTTTGGAAAGATCTTGAGGACCATTCGTGTCTTATTTTGGAAAAAAATTGAAAAATCTCAAAGATCTCTGGTCTTAATTATTTTTTAAATACTCTCAAAGTATCTTATGCCTTATTATTGAAAATATTTTAAATAATCTCAGATGTCTCTTTAGGCTTATTTTTTAAGAATATGGAGGAATCACGGGCACTCCTGGTGTCTTGTTTTTATAAGAACTTAGAGGACCCTTTACGCCTTACCTTTGACAAAAATTTGAAAGAATCTGGAATCTCCTGTTCTCTTGTTTTTGAGAAAATTTGAAGGAATCTCGAGCATTCTTGGTTGTTGAAACAATCTTAAGGACACTCCTATGTTGAAAAAAAAAAAAACTGAAAAAAATCTCTTTTGTTTTATTTTTGAAATGATTTTAATATTTTTTAGGCTTATTTCAATCGACCAAGAGAAAATAGTACTGGATTCATAATACTAATTATAAATAAATATCTAAGTTGTACGAGGACTGTTTGATAAGTACCCGTTTTAAGAAAGAGAAAGCATTTTTTTTTAATTCTGTATATTTATTTCTCAACAGTCTCCTTTCAACTCTATACACCTCGACCATCGACATTCTAACTTTTTTAACCCATTCAAAAAAAATGATTTCTCAAACTCTGCAAAATAAGCCTCTGTTTCATTGATTACTTCGCCGTTTGAAGTAAAGGGCCTTCCTTCAAGCCATTTTTTTAGATTTGGAGATAGATAAAAGTCACAGGGTGCTAAATCTGGCGAATAGGGAAAATGCAGCAGTCATTCATAGCGTAATTCAACCAGTTTTGCCATGGCAATTGCAGACGTGTGAGCCGGTGCGTTATCATGGTGAAACACGACTTTTTTTTCGACAAATGGGGCCGTTTTATCTTTAATTCAGCATCTAATCGGCTCAATAGGCTAGCATAATACTGCCCCGTGATTGTTTTGCCATTTTACAAATAGTCTATGAAAATGATGCCATGCGAATCCCAAAAAACAGTATCCATAACTTTTCCGGCCCAAGAAACCGTTTTCGCTTTCTTTGGAGCACGTTCGCCGGGTAGAGTCCCTTGTTTTGACTGTTCTTTGGTCTCTGGAGTTAGTGGTGTATCCACGTTTCATCAACACTCACGTAACGCCTTCGAAACTCCTTCGAATTGTGCTTAAACATGTTGAAGCAATGTTCCGAAGTTGTAACGCAATTTTGTTTTTGCTCCACTGTGAGCAAACGCGGCACCCATCGTGCCGATAGCTTTCTCATGCCCAGTTTTTCTCGAAGAATGTTGTGCACACGTTCGGTTGAGATGTTTGCAATCTCAGCAATCTCTCTGATCTTCACCCGATGGTCTGCTAAGACAATATCGTGGATTTTGTTGACCATTTCCTCAGTAGTTACTTTAATCGGACGACCTGGGCGCTCTTCATCCAAAACCGATGTTCTGCCACTTTTGAATTCGTTGAACCAATATCTGATGGTAGTCATCGAAGGTGCTTGGTCCTTATAAACTACCTGCAACTTGATTTTGATTTCTTCACACGTTTTCCCATCCAAAAAAAGAAATCGAATCACAGATCTATACTGCTCTTTTTCCATTTTTGCAAAAAACACAAAATTGTCAAGTTTCAATAAGTGCTGTAACAAAACTACTTGACCAATTTGACTGAAATTTTGACAAGCCTCGTTTGAAAGATGGCATTAGACCATGGCATACAAATTTTGGGTCAGTGGTACCCACAGTCCTCAAACACGGGTAGTTATCATACAGTCCTCGTATGTCGGAGAAAGATAAAATGCTTGCTTTATAAATCTGACCTTACCTGACCTGACTTGACTTGAATTGACCTGACTGGACCTGACTTGACCTGACTTGTCCTGACTTGTTCCGATTAACACCTATTAAATATAAAAAAACATTCAAATTTCCCGCCTAATTTTATAAACATACGTCAGAGCTTGTATCTCTGCGTCAGCTAATATGGCCACTCAAGGTTGTTATATGGGCAAACTCGAACCTTTAACCAATCTTGGTTTGTAGTATTCTTTAAATAGGCCAAATTTGAGAATTTTGTTAATCATTTGTGGTTTAAATGTGGGTAAATTAGGGATTTCAAAGGATGCAAATTCTGTCATTCAAATTTCCAACTACAGGTGTATTTCTGCTAAATTAGTGTACAGATTGTACCGCCATGTTTTTTTCTCTAAAAAGTCCTCTCTAACCTTTACAGCAAAAAAAAATTCAAATCACCTGTCACCCTTTTGACATTCGCGCCACACCTGTGATTGGCCGCCTCATTCATTAATCGTCCTCAAACCCCAAAAAACCGAGCAACCCATGAAACAATCCTCACCTCCGTCACCTGTCAAATTCGGAAAAAGTCACCATGACCTGTCAAAAAATCCCGCAATCCCCATCCGGAAGCGTCCCATTGCCCCAATAAATCGCGAAATCCCGGTCGTGCGCGCCTGTGCGAATCCTCCGTCCGAGCCGCAGCAAATCAAACCCTCAGTCAAGTTCTCGTCGCCATCCAGTTCGTGTCCGTGCCGCGCAGTGCTACCACCTCACCGCTCCTCCCAGAAAAAACTCGGATAACTCTGTGATGGCTTTTTTGCGTTCGGTGTCCCGAGCCAGTGCCCGCAGGAAGTACGGACTCCTCTTCGACCAGCTGTGCCGCCTGCAGGAGCCGCGGCTCGACGTGGTGACGCGGCTCGCCGCCCTCAAGTCCACCGCCGCCGTCGTGCAGGAGGCCACCGCCGTCCCCGGCAAGCGCAAGGACCCGCTGGACATCACCTTCGAGGATGCCAAGGCGGCGTTCAAGAGCAAGACCAACCTGGAGCTCATCAGGGCGTACCTGGTCTACACCATGTGCTCGTTCGAGACCCTGGTGGAAAATAACATGCAGGTATTGGGTTTTTCGATTCGGTTTTTCGCGCTGATTTGGCGGCGATCGATACGACGGGGACTTGGCGACGATTTTTCGGGGTTTCGTTACGTAACGGAGGCGGGGACGGTGACGAGGAGCGCTGGCACGTGCCGGTGGCGTAACAGCGGCTGGAGATGGGTGTGTTTCGGGGGTTTTGGGCCTTCGGAGGCGGTTTTTCGGGGTTGGGGTGACTTTCGGGCCGCGAGGTTGGCAGCAGTGCGCGCCACGGCCGACTATCGATTTTTCGCGTCTTCGCGACGGCGGCCTTATTATGCAATTTTTTTGGAATCGAGGAGGCCGGTCTTGACATTGACGGCTGGTCGGCTAACTTCACAGTTGCACGGGATTGGTGGGTCGGGAGAAAAAATGCATTTTTTGGGTGATTTGGGTTTTGTGGGATAGTCGCTACGTTGCATGGCAACTGTTATTCAGGTCATGTCAGCAAAAATTTATTCTAATAAAAATCCTAAAAAATTTACTGCCTTTGAAACGTGGTGTAATATTTTTTCGGTTGGCATAACTGTATTTTTGTAAATGTAGGTGTCAGCTAGTGATGTCACGTTCTTGCCTAATTAACAACTGGATGATCCGAAAAAACGACGTTGACAGTTTCAACTTCATACCAGATACCTAAATCAGAAACGTAATAAATCGTTTTGGTGTTGTACTTCAAGTACTTAATTTGACAGTTTAAAATTAATTATCATTTGGTTGGTTAATTAAAGCTGACATTTTTACAACAGTTATTTTTTATAACGTGTATTATGTGCTTCATTGACTACCTCCATAAATTCAAGATAACTTTTTTCGAATTGACAACCTCAACAATATTTTTTAATACAAAATATAAAGTCTACCCACACCACAATTGTCTGTGAACATACACTTAGCACTGTTGTATACAAGACATAATCAGGTAAAGTTTTATTATCGATGTTGTCAAGGTTGTCTGTTAAAAGGTAAACACACGTATTTTTTACAATCCAGAAATTTACTTTTTTACTTTTCGAGCGAAAGCTAAGTATGAGTAGATATTGTAATCGAGTCCATTGGGCGACTGAATGCTAACCAAAATTTTGTTAATCATCGCCACCAACAATGGATTGACGTCATTTCCAAATTTTATACTAAATGTTATTAAAATTTTATAAAAATCGGACTCCTCCATTTGTGGTTTATGAATCCGTGTTGAGTTAGCATCCCGATTTTTGAAAACAAAAATCAAAATTGTAAAACAACTATTTAACTTTAATATTACAAAACCGAATGCTTTGACATTTTGCAAACGTTTTGAGGTTATCAGAAATATGGTAAATCGGTGATCAAAATTTAATCGTCATGCCCCTCAGGATGTCATCTTAAAATTTTGTCGAATAAACTCGTGGTTTATGAATCCGTTTTGAATTTTTATTGTAGACATCGAGATTTTTGAAAAAAAATCTATTGTAGTAACAAATTTTCGCATTTTCGATTTTTCAGCTCAATTTTTCAATCATCCTTTTTGGCATTTTTCAGTTTTTTTTTGTTCAATTTTCGATATTTCCGTATTGAAATGTTTTAATTTTTCGTTTCTTCAAATTTTCGATTATTTGATTTATTCATTTTTCGGTTTCACAATTTCAATGTTTCAGTTTTACGATTTTCTTATTTAATCTATTTCTTGATTTTCAGTGTTTGATTTTTCTGTTTTTCAATTTTTCGAGTTTTTGATTTTTTGTCTTTTCGATTTGTCGATTTTTCAGTTTTTCGATTTGTCAATTTTTCGATATTTCATAATTTTTTTATTCTTCATTCCATTGTGTTGAGATTTTTCAGTTTTTCGATTCTTCAAATTTTCGAGTCTTCGATTTCATAATATTTCAACTCTTAATTTTTTAGATTTTTAAATATCTCGATTAATCGATTTTTTGATTTTTCCATTTCTCGATTTCTCAACTTTTCAATGTTTTGATTTTTCCGTTTTTCAGTTCTTCAATTTTTCTGTATTTCGTCTTTTCGATGTCTCGATTTTTCAGTTTTTCGATTTCTCAATTTTTCGATGTTTCGGTTTTGAGATTTTTCGATATTCTGTTTTTAAATTTTTCAATGTTTCGACTTTTTAGTTTTCCAGTTTTTAAATTCCTGGATTAATCGTTTTTTTTTATTCTCCCATTTCTCGATATTTCGACTTTTAAATGTCTCGATTTTTCAATTTTTCAATGTTTCGGTTTTTCGATTTCTCAATTTTTCGATGTTTCGGTTTTGAGATTTTTCGATATTCTGTTCTTAAATTTTTCAACCTTTCGACTTTTTAATGTTCGATTTTTCAATTTGTCAATTTTTCGAAATTTTAATTTTCCAGTTTTTGAATTTCTGGATTAATCGATTTTTTTTCTCCCATTTCTCAATATTTCGACTTCTCAATGTTTCGATTTTTCAGTTTTTTAATTTTTCAATTTTTCAGGTTTTTGATTTTTCGACTTTGATTTTTCGGTTTATAAATTTTTGCACTTTTCGATGTTTTGATTTTTCCGATTTTCAGTTCTTAAGTTTTTCTATTTTTGGAGTTCTTAATTTTTCAATTATTATTTTCAATGTTTTTGGTTTCCCGATTTTTCATTTATTCGATTTTTCAATTTTTCGATGTTTCAGTTTTGCGATTTTTCATTTTGTCCTCTTCCAATTTTTCGATTTTTAAATTTTTCGATTAATCGATTTTTTGATTTTCCCATTTCTCGGTTTCTCGACTTTCCAATGTTTTGAATGTTCAATTTTTTTATTTTTCCACTTTGATTTTTCGTCTTCTCGATTTCTCGATTTTTCGGTTTTTCATTTTTGAGATTTTTCAATATTCGATTCTTCAATTTTTCAATTTTTGGACTTTCTGATTTCTCGATTTTTAAATTTTATATTTTTCAATTTTTTTCGATTTTTTAATATTTCGATTTTTCAATTTGTCAATGTTTCGATATTTTAATTTTTCAGTTTTTAAATTTCAGGATTAATCGATTTTTTGATTTTTCCTATTTCTCGATTTCTTGATTTTTCAATGTTCCAATTTTTCAGATTTTCAGGTTTTTCATTTTTCAATTTTTCGACTTTGATTTTTCGATTTCTCGATTTATCAATTATCAGTTATTCGATTTCTCAGTTTTTCGATGTTTCAGTTTTGGGATTTTTCAATATTTCGATTTTTCCACTTTGATTTTTCAATTTTTCGATTTCTCGATTTTCAGTTATTCGATTTCCCAATTTTTCGAGGTATCAACATTTCGATTTTACGTTTTTTTGACGTTTCGATTTCTTGGCGTCTCTGTTATTAATTTTAAACATTTTTCGACTTCTGTATTAAATTTCTCGATTTTTCAAGTTTTATGTTTCCAATTTCTGGATTTTTTATTCTTGGGACATTTTAATTTTTGGATTTTTTACTTTTCTGTTATCTCAATTTTTCGATTTTTCAATTTTTGGATGTTTCGATTTCTCGGTTTTTCGATTTTTCGATTTTCCGATGTTTCAAATTTTTAATTTTTCGATTTCCCAATTTTTCGTCATTCCAGTTTCGGATTTTCAATTTATCGATTTTTCAGTTTTTGGAATTTTCAATTTTCCGTTTTTTTCAATATTTGCGATTTTTTAAATTTTGGGTTTTCAATTTTTCGGTTTCTCGACAATTAAATTTTTAAATTTTAGATTTTTTAATTCTCTAGTTTTTTGATTTTTTGATGTCTCGATATCAGTTTTTCAATTTTGCGATTAATTTTTCTATTCCTCGATTTTTCGGCTTCGCGGTTTTAGATTTTTCATTTTTTCTAATTTTGGACTTTTAAACTTTTTGACTCTCGGTTTTAAAATTTTTCGGTTTTGGCCTATATCTCAATTTTTCCACATTTCGTTCTCTCCATCTTTTGATGTTTTGGTGTCCTCGATATTTTAGTTTTTGAATTTTTGGATGTTTAGATTTGTTTTTCGATTTTCCGATGTTTCGATTTCTCAATTTTCCGTCATTTCAGTTTCAAAAATTTTTAATTTCCCGATTTTTCAGTTTTTCGATTCTTCAATTTTGCATTTTTCGATTGTTGCGATTTTTTTAATTTTGGATTTTCGGTTTATCGATATTTCGACTTTTCTGTTTTTAAATTTTAGATTTTTGAATTTTTCGATTTTTTGATTTCTGGGTATCTTGAGTTTTTTTCTTCAATATTTTAGTTTTTCACTTTTTTTTTAATTTAAAATTTTTCGATTTCCCAATTTTTCATTTTTCAGTTCTTCGATATTTCAATTTTTAGATTTTTAAAATTTTGTATTTTTCGACGTCAATTTTTCAATATTTCGATTCTTCGATTTTTAAATTTTGGATTTTTCAATTTTTGGAATTTTTCATTTTTCTATTTTTCGATTTTTCAATTTTTTTTCTTCAATAGTTTAGTTTTTCATTTTTAATTTTAGATTTTTCGATTTCCCAATTTTTCATTTTTCAGTTCTTCGATATTTCAATTTTTCGAATTTTAAAATTTTTGATTTTTCAACTTTTCGTTGTTTTAAATTGAATTTTTTTTGATTTTTCGACTTTAATTTTTCAATATTTCGATTCTTCGATTTTTAAATTTTGGATTTTTCAATTTTTGGAGTTTTTGATGTTTCGATTTTTCAATTTTTCGGTATTTTAAATTTTCAATTTTTAAAATTTTAGGTTTTTTGATTTCTCGACTTTTGAATGGTTTAGTTTTTGATTTTTCAATTTTTCCACTTTGATTTTTCGATTTCTCGATTTTTCAGTTATTCGATTTCTTAATAATTTTTCGATGTTTTTGAGTTTTTGGATTTTATCAATATTTGAATTCTTCGATTTTTCCACCTTCGATTTTTCGATTTCTCAATTTTTTACTTTTTCATTCTCATTGTTTTGATTTTTAAATTTTAGGTTTTTCAATTTTTGGTTTTTTTGATGTTTCGATTTTTCAATTTTTCTATATTTTAAGTTTTCAATTTTTTAAATTCTAGGGTTTTCGATTTGTCGATTTTTCAAAAGTTTCGATTTTTCAGTTATTTAATTTCTCAATTTTTGGGTGTTTCGATTTCTCAGTTTTTTCATTTTTCGGCTTTTCGATTTACCGAAGTTTCAAATTTTTAATTTTTCGATTTCTCCATTTTCTGTTATTTCAGTTTCAAAATTTTTCAATTTCCCGATTTTTCAGTTTTTGATTCTTCAATTTTCCATTTTTCAATTGTTGCGTTTTTTTTTAATTTTGGATTTTCGAATTATCGATATTTCGACTTTTCTGTTTTTAAATTTTAGATTTGAATTTTTCGATTTTTTGATGTCTGGGTATCTGATTTTTTTTTTCTTCAATATTTTAGTTTTTCATTTTTTTAATTTTAGATTTTTCGATTTCCCAATTTTTCATTTTTCAATTCTTCGAATTTTAAAATTTTTGATTTTTATGTTTTTTGATTTTTCAACTTTTCGTTGTTCTGAATTGAATTTTTTTTGGATTTTTCGACTTTAATTTTTTAATATTTCGATTCTTCGATTTTTAAATTTTGGATTTTTCAACTTTTGGAATTTTTGATGTTTCGATCTCTCGATTTTTCAATTTTGCTGTATTTTAACTTTTCAATTTTTAAAATTTTAGGTTTTTCGATTTCTCGACTTTTCAATGGTTTAGTTTTTTGATTTTTCGATTTTCCGATTTTGATTTTTGGATTTCTCGATTTTTCAGTTATTCGATTTCTCGATGTTTTAGTTTTGGGATTTTATCAATATTTCAACTCTTCGATTTTTCCATTTTCGATTTTTCGATTTCCCAATTTTTTACTTTTCTGTTCTCAATTTCTTGATTTTTAAATTTTATATTTTCAATTTTTAAAATTTTAGGGTTTTCGATTTGTCGACTTTCCAAAAGTTTCGAGTTTTCAGTTATTCATTTTCTCAATTTTTGGGTGTTTCGATTTCTCGGTTTTCCCAATTTCGAAGTTTCAAATTTTTAATTTTTCGATTTCTCAATTTTCTGTCATTTCAGTTTCAAAATTTTTTCAATTTCCCGATTTTTCGGTTTTTCGGTTCCTCAATCTTCCAGTTTTTAATTGTTGCGGTTTTTTTAATTTTGGATTTTCGCTTTATCGATTTTTCGACTTTCTGATTTTTAAATTTTAGATGATTCAATTTTTCTATTTTTTGATGTCTGGACTCTGGATATCTCAGTTTTTCAATTCATCAATATTTAAATTTTTCAATTTTTTTAAATTTCAGATTTTTTGATTTCCCGATTTTTCATTTGTTCTTCGATATTTAAATTTTTAGAATTTTTCAATTTTTGATTCTTCAATTTTTTTGACTTTTCGGTTTTCAGATTTCTCGTTTTTTCAAGTTTTCGATTACTCAATTTTTCAACATTTGAATTTAAGGAACTTTTCAATTTATGGATTTTTCAATGTTTTCGATTTTTATAATTTTTGATGTTTCGATTTTTAAAATTTTCTGATTTCGATTTTTCCGTTTTTGTGTCATAAATACCGACATAATAAGTTTTATTATCGTCATAGCACATACACGATCCAATTTGAAATAATTATTTCCGGTTAAGCAACATTTGTGAAATTAATGGTGTGTTGCATTCACAATCATTGCAATTTAAAACTGTTAAGATTTGCCGCTCACCATAATAGTATTATCTGCCAGAAACTAACATCAAGCCATAGAGAAAATGCAACAAGTAGAGAATTTTCTTTTGTAATATAGTTCGCATTTCGACAAGGCGGCAAAGTCAGTGCCCACTTTGATGTGAAACGCGTTGTTAAATACGTATTTTCCTATCTAAAGTAGATAGATTCTATTTTTTTTTTCTACTTTTTGAAGAGAGGCAAATATGCAGTAATAAAATACAGAGTGTTCTATTTCGCTGCCAAGGTTTGTTAATAAAGCGGAAATTATTGATTACAAATACATATAATGCTTATCTCGACAAGGCGGCAAACTCAATACAATATTAATATGACCATAAAACCATGTAGGAAACAATTTGTTTTATCAATTTTTCAAGCCTCAACGAAGTCAGTAGTCACTGTGTTACATTCATTTTAAATAACTTGTATTAAGAATTTAATCGATAAATGCTATGAATGTGTCGGTATTTTATCTTCTTGATTTGTTTCCTCGAAGTTAGGAAAATATGTTCTGAGTAGTTGACAGAATCGCGAAACGTCAACGTCACGTGACCAAAAAATCGAATTCGACATCTGTCAAACCGAGATAAATTCCACAGCAATCCGACCTCGCCGATTCCATCCAATCCACAACAAAGCAAGCAAAAACGACACGTATAATTACGGTAATTTTTCCTAGCAATTTAGATATTTTCTCTTGCGTAACGGAAAACTGTGACGAAAGCGGCTCGGCACGTGCCGGTGGCGCAATCGATCGCCGAGATTGCAGTATTTCGGGAATTTCAGCTTTTGGAGACGATTTCTGTGACTTCTGTGTCGTCCGGTTGGCAACAGTGGCGCGCCACGGCCGCCTATCGATTTTTCGCGTCTGGCGACGGGCGGCCTTATTCATGCCTTTATTGTGCAATTTTTTATGATCGAATCGGAGTAGGCCGGTTCTTGACATTGGCGGCTCGTCGGATGCGCTTTCGGGCGGTGGAATTTTTTGTTGCTCGCGTGACGTGCTCAGGAGTTGTGAAAGAGTTGTAATGTGGTGGATTTTGGGATTAGGGTTTTAATGTTGGTTTTTCTGATTAGTTTCAGTTTTATTAGGTTGTTATTTACGTTTCGTGTCAATTATTCAAGTTTGTCGTCCGTGTCGACTTGGTCACATTTTTTTTTATTTGAATCGAACGACAAAATGATTAATTCCGCCTTTGTTTTGTAAAGTGTTTCGACAAAAGTCAATTTCAAGCCCATCGCAATTTTCTAATGGCCGAAAGTTAATTTAATTTAGTATTAATTTAATGGAAGGTAAATTTGCCCACGTAGTTGTGGTTTTAGCATAAATAGTCGATTAAGGACAAGTTTACAAACAATCGCTTCATTTTACTTAAACTAAGTCAGTATTGTCAATTTCGTTAGGTACTTAAGTTAAGCATTTTCATCAGTCTGATGCAACACACTACAAAGTTAGTTCACAAACTACTTTGTTTCTTTTTCAGATAATAATAAATTAGTGTATTTGGATTATGTACTTCATTCATGCACTCGTGGATTCTCGGTACTGTTTTCAAGGTTCGGATTGTTTTGTTGGTAAAAGTGGGCGTTTGTAAGAGCGTTATTTTCGTTGTTTTTCTACGGTTGTTATTTAGGTTGCGTGTTGGCTAAATAATTTGTTATTTTGATGATTATTTTTTTATTTGTGGCGTATTTTTGGCGTCGTCTTAATAACAAAGTGGTCAATTTTGACGATTGGCTGGAAATTTGTTTGTCATTTTTATACAACGCTGTGGGTATTTTTTTTAGTACAGAAAATGTCGTTTGAATAAATTCCTGGTCATTGCTTTCTGGGTAAAAGTAAGTATGTGCTAAAATATCGTAATGAATGCGCGAATAGTTGTGCTGAAAACATAAAAAACGTACATTTGAGGTCAGTTAAAAAAAGAAAAGTTGATTATTTTTTTAATTCTTGAAAATATTTTGGCTCGGAGTTGAATTGCAGACGTGGACAAACACATTGTGTATTTTTTTTTTTAAACAAAAAATGTGACTTAGCATACTTTTGAGGTGACGCTATCAAAATTTTAGTAGGCTCTTTTGGCAAATAATTATTTTTTTCTTTAAATTTTATAAATTGACATACTCGTATACTTGTAGTTTATGAATCCGTCTTGATTTTTTATCATGGATATCCAGACTTTTGGAAAAAAATCGAAATTGTGTAACATTTTCCAATTTAATTAATTGAAACTGGAAAGCCGAACGTTCTGAAACCTTATTATTTTTTTATGATAGGCTGACGACTTCGTTTGTTCTGCCCTGTTTCTGAAATACAAATAACGTTTGAGTTGTAAAAATAACCTCTTTAGAGTCTGAACATCTGTTTATCATTTAATAAGGAGTGTTAAATATATCGCATGTGGAACTACTTTTAGAAAGTCTTTTTTTCTAAAAACTTTTGAAGTGAATTTTTATGGGGTTACTTAGTACAGAAAAAAGTGGTCGAAGTCATCCTGTATAAGTAATTCGAAAAATTATGAGTACATTGATAAATCACACGATTTATTTGGTAAAATTTTAAGATGTCGTCATCAATTTTTTGGGGAGGATAAACAGATATATTCTGATTAAAAATTTCTACAAGACTTCAAAGCATTCAGTTGTACAGTTTCAAAGTTAATTTGCAAAATGTTGTCATACAATTTTGATTTTTTTTTTCAAAAATCTGGATGAAAACTCAACACTGATTGATATTTTATAAAAATGAAAACAAATTTACTGTTGTGAATTTTAGAGATGATGTCATTAAATTTTCGTTAGTATTTTACCATCTGCATGATTGTCCTAATATACATACAAAATTTGACAACGATCGGTCCAGTAGTTTCGGAGATTATCTGCCTAATAAAAGTCGACATACGCAGACCGACGGGAAACTACTTTTTTCGTACTCTTAGGGCCCCGAAACATCGAGAAAACATGAAAGTTTTAGTAAATTTTTTATTATTATTTCTTATTATTATTAAAAATTGAAAAATTTTAAATTGAAAAAATCGAAAAAAAGACAAAACGAAATATCGAGAAAGTGGAAGATCTAAAGTTTAAAAAATCGAAATTCCAAAATCGAAAAATTTTAAAAATGAAAAAACCGAGATGCCGAGAAATCGTAAATTCGAAAAATCGAAGAATTGAAGTATTGAAACATTTAGAAATCGCGAAATTGAAACATCAAAAAATTGTACAAAAACATTTAAAGAATCGAAAAATCGAAAAACTGAAAAGTAAAAAAAAACGAGAAATGGAGACATCGAAGATTAATTAAGATTTAAAAGATCAAAATTGAAAAGAGGAAGAATTTTAAAAATGGAAAACTAGGATATACAGAAATCGAAAATTCCAAAAATCGAAAAATTGAAATATTAAATTGAAAAATAAGGAAATCGAAATATCAAAAATAATCGAAAAATTTATTTATTTAAAAAATTTGAAAAATTGAAAAACTAATAAATCAAGAAAAAAAGGAAAAGTCTGAAATTCATAAAATCGAATTGAAAATTTGAAGAATCGAAAAATTGAACAATCCGAAAGTCAAAATAACACAAAAGAAGAATTAAAAATTGAAAACCGAACCATCGAAATCTCGATAAATCGAGAAATTCAAAAATTGAAAAATCGAAAAATTAAAAAAAATGCAAAAACCGAGATGCCGAGAAATCTGAAATTCGAAAAATCAAAGAATTGAAATATTAAAACATTTAAAAATCACGAAATCGAAACATCAAAAAATTGTAAAATCGAAAAATCTAAAATTTAAAGAATCGAAAACTGAAAAATAAGAACGAGAAATGGAGATCGAAAATTTTAAGATTTAAAAAAGATCGAAATTGAAAGGTCGAAGAATTTTAAAAATGGAAAACTAGGATGTGGAAAAATTGAAAAATTGAAATATGTATTACAATTTTGAAAACCGGGAAATTAAACCATCAGAAAATTGAAAAATCGAAAAAGTGCCATCAAAAAGACGAGAAATCGAATAATCAAAAAATCTAAAATTCATGAAATCCGATTGAAAAATCGAAAAATTGGGAAATCAAAAAATTGAAAAATCGAAAAATAAAAAAAATGGAAAAACCGAGATTCCGAGAAATCTGAAATTCGAATAATCAAAGAATTGAAGTATTAAAACATTTAAAAATCACGAAATCGAAACATCAAAAAATCGTAAAATCGAAAAATCTAAAATTTAAAGAATCGAAAAACTGAAAAATAAGAGAACGAAAAATGGAGATCGAAAATTTTAAGATTTAAAAAAAGGTCGAAGAATTTTAAAAATGGAGAACCGGGATGTGGAAAAATCGCTAATTTCAAAAATTGAAAAATTGAAATACATATTAAAAAATTGAAAAATCGGGAAATTGGAACATCAAAAAATAGAAAAATTGAAGAATCGAACAATGTAAAATTTAAGAAATCGAAAAACTGACAAATCAAAAAAACGAGAAATCCAGAAATCATAAAATCTAAAATTCATGAAATCGAATTGAAAAATTCGCAAACTGAAATGTCGAAAAAATGAAAAATTGAGAACTCGAAAAATTGAAACATCTAGAAATCGGAACATGAAAAATTAAGACTTGAATAATTTTAAATTTTCAAAATCGAATAATTGAAAAATAAAAAATCGGGAAATTGAACAATCGAAAATCTATTCAATTCTAGATAAATCCAGAAATCGAAACATTTAAAAATAAAAAAAAAACAAGAATTTTGGACATCGACAATTCTAAGATTTAAAAGATCGAAATTGAAAAGTCGAAGAATCTTAAAAATGGAAAACCGGAATGTGGAGAAGTCCAAAATTCCAAAAATCGGGATTGAAACAATAAAAAATCGAAACATTGAAAAATAGAAAAACTGACATAAAAAAACGAGGAATCGAGAAATCAAAAAATCTAAAATTTATGAAATCGAATTGAAAAATCGAACAACCGAAATATGTATTGAAAATTCCCAAAACTGAAATATCGAAAAAATGAAAAATCGAAAAATTGAAAAATTAAAACATTTAGAAATCGAAACATGAAGAGATCGAAAAATCCAGAAGTCGAAATAACACAAATGAAAAATTAAAAATTGAATAATTTGAAATTTTGAAAATCGAAAAATTGAAAAACGAAAACAATCGAAAATCGAAGCATCGAAATTTCGAATTCAAAAAATGAAAAATCGGAAAACTGAATAAGGAAAAATCATCTAAAAACTAACAAAACAAAAAAAAACGAGAAATTGGGAAAGTGAAAGATCTAAAGTTTGAAAAATCGAGCGAGTTAAAAAATGGAAAACCGAGGTGCTAAGAAATGGAAAATTCGAAAAATCAAAGAATCGAAAAACTGAAGAATAGGAAAATTGAAAAATCCCAAAACTGAAATGTCGAAAAAATGAAAAATTGGGAAATCGAAAAATTGAAAAATCGAGTAGTTGAAAAATTGAAACATCTAGAAATCGGAACACGAAAAAATTGAGAAATCGAAATAACCCAAACGAAAAATTGAAATTAGAATAATTTTGAGTTTTAAAAATCGAAAAATTGTAAAATAAAATATCGGGAAATCCAACAATCGAAAATCGAAGCATCCAATTCTCGATAAATCGAGAAATTCAAAAAATGCAAAATCGGAAAATTGTACAAGGAAAAATTGAAAAACTGGCAGAACAAAAAAAAAACGAAAAAGCGAGAAAGTGAAAGATCCAGAGTTTAAAAAATCTAAAGCGAAAAATTGTAAAATTTTAAAATGGAGAAATCGAGATGCCGAAAAATCGGAAATTCGGAAAATCGAAGAATTGAAATATTAAAACATCAAAAAAATCGCTAAATCGAAAAACGTGAATTTTAAAGAATCGAAAAATAAAAAAACGAGAAATAGAGATATCGAAAATCCTAAGATTTAAAAAATCAAAATTGAAAAGTCGAAGAATTTTAAAAATGAAGAACCGGTGTGTGGAAAAATCTAAAATTCCAAAAATCAAAAAATGATATTAAAAGATTTTAAAATGGAATTGGAACAGCAAAAAATTGAAAAACCGAAAAACTGACATAAAAAAAAGAACGAGAAATCAAAGAATCTAAAATAAATGAAATCGAATTGAAAAATTGAAAAAAAACCCAAAATTGACACATGTTGAAAAAATTAAAAATCCAGAATTCCACAAATTGAAAACATCTAGAAATCGAAACTTGAAAAGATCGAAAAATCCAGAAGTCGAAATAACACAAACCAAAAATTAAAAATTCAATAATTTTAAATTTTGATAATCGAAAAATTGAAAAATAAAAACTTCGGAAATTAAACAATCGAATATCGAAGCATCGAGAGAAAAAATAAGAAAATTGAATAAGGAAAAATGGAAAATCTGACAAAACAGAAAAAACGAGAAATCGAGAAGTTTAAAAAATCTAAATTGAAAAATCCAAAAATTTAAAAAATGGAAAAACCGAGATGCCGAGAAATCGAAACATCGAAAAATCGTAAAATCGCAAAACGTACAATTTAAAGAATCGAAAAACTGAAAAATAAGAGAACGAGAAATGGAAATATCGAAAATTCTAAGATTTAAAAGATCGAAATTGAAAAGTCGAAGAATTTTAAAAATGGAAAACGGGATGTGGAAAAATTGAAATTTCCAAAAATCGAAAAATTGAAAAGTCGAAAAACTGACAAAAAACGAGAAATCGAAAAATCAAAAAATCTAAAATTAATGAAATCGAATTGAAAAATCGAAAAATTGAAAAATCTCAAAACCGAAATGTTGAAAAATTGAAAAATTAGGAAATCAAAAAAATGAAAAATCGAAATGTTGAAAAATTGAAACATCTAGAAATCGGAACAGTAATAGATCGGGAAATCGAAATAACCCAAACAAAAACTTGAAATATGAATAATTTTCAAATTTAAAAATTGTAAAATAAAAAATCGGACAATTGAATAAGAAAAAATCGAAAAACTGGCAAAATAAAAAAATACGAGAAAGCGAGAAAGTGAAAGATCTAGAGTTTAACAAATTTAAAGTGAAAAGTCGAAAAATTTAAAAAATGGAGAACCGGGTTGTGGAAAACTCGAAAATTCCAAAATCAAAAAATTGAAATATTAAAAAATTTAAAAATCGGGAAATTGGAACATCAAAAAATAGAAAATTCATAAAATCGAATTGAAAAATTCGAAAACTGAAATGTTAAAAAAATGAAAAATTGAGAACTCGAAAAATTGAAACATCTAGAAATCGGAACATGAAAAATTAAGACTTGAATAATTTTAAATTTTCAAAATCGAATAATTGAAAAATAACAAATTGGGAAATTGACCAATCTAAAATTGAAGAATCGAAATTTCGATAAACCGAGAAATTGAAACGTCAAAAAAATGAAAAATTTAATATTGGAAAATTCTAAAAATTGAAAAATCGAAAAATGAAACATTTCAAAAATCAGAAAATCGAAAAATCGAAATCCGAAAAGTCGAAAAATCGAAAGTTGGAGCAGTCGAAACATTAATAAAAAAAAGATGTAAAATTTAAAAAGTGAAAAAATTGAAATACCGAGAAATCGAAAACTTGAAAAATCAGGAAATCGAAAGATCAAAAAATCGTAAAAATCGAAAAATATAAAATTTATTAAAGAATCGAAAAACTGAAAAATCCCAAAACAGAAATCGAAAAATTGAAATTCTGAAACATACAAATTGGAATATGTAAAGATCTCGAAATCCAGAAGTCGAAATAACCCAAACGAAAAATTAAAAATTGAAAAATTTAAAACGAAAAAATTAAAAAAATTTGAGAATTGAAAAACCGAAAAATCGAAATCCGGAGAGTCGAAAAACGGAGCAATCGAAACATTAACAAAAAAGAAAAATATAGAATTTAAAAAGTGAAAAAGCTGAAATATCGAGGAATTAAAAAATTCAGAAACTGAAAAATTCCGAAAACTGAAGCACAGAAATATTGAAAAATCGAAGAACTGAAAAATCAAAAAAAGAACTCGTGGACTCGATTACTATTCTTCCTCAGATTTCTCGCAGGAAGTAAAATTTGGATGAAGGTTATTTCCACAGCACTTCCTTCGATCCTGAAATACAGTCCAACAAATCCCGCTTCTTTGAAGAATGATAAAACTTGATTTGGGAAATTTAGTTTCTGACAACCTCTGTATATTAAAAAAACTAGCTTACGCTTGGGAAATAAAACTATAATTATATCTTTGTTAGAGGTTCTTGTTGAGCTTTTGTCTGAATTCATTAATGTATCATATCATAACGTTAGTCACCTATAGTCCGCCACTGCCTTTGATTCGTATGCATTATGTAAACTCTGTAAACTTTTTTATATTTGCTCTGGCGCGGAGTGTGGAAAAATCATACGAACGGTGAAACAACTGTTCCGGCGTAAGTTTTCCCATTGGAAAATGTTCCGATCAATATTTCAGCAAGGACACGTATGCCAATTCCGATACGTGCTATACTAATAATTAAAAAGAAGTATTTTAATAATTTTTCTTTCCTCAAAACAGAAGAGGCTATTAAAATTATTAAGCTACAATATTGTTAAATACTGGCGGGAAATTAATGAAATTGAGTACTGATTGGACCCAAAAAAGAAAGTTTCATTTTTATAAAAACATAAATTCGACCATCGCTCACTTAAATATTCAAGCGACACGCGTCAACCTACTTGGATTGATGAGGATCCTTACCACGGAGGTTGTTCGAGCATTGCGCCTACTATACAAAAATAGTATGCACAAACACCTATATCGCTTTTTTGTTACAAAGGGTCACCCAAGTTAAGTTTGATGCGCGTTTTAATTAACTTTCCTCAAGAAATAATCCTTCTCTCATAATAAACCGAAGCCTTCGTGTCTATCCTACAGACATGCGATTCTCCCCGCATTAATTACGTCATACTCCATACCATAATTTACCGAAAACCATCAAACCATCATTTCGTTTTATCAATTTAAAATTACAAAAAAGCCCACTTTAACGACCTCACGTCACGCGAAGCCTCATTACGTCCCCACGACTCTCCACCACGCATCCGCCTCAAAAGTGCACTCGTGCACCGAAAATTTTCCCCGACACTCCTATTTTTAACCTCAACCCGGCCCTTGATCCTCGCGGCGGTGATTCACGCCAAAAACCACTGCCAAACGGAAACCTACGAACGCCGACGAGTCAAAGTCCAAACGCGAAAAACCTCAGCAAATATTTGCAGACAAAAAAACTGCGCAAAAACTATTTAAACACCGGCTTGGAGGCGCGTCCCGACGTCACAAAGACGCCCATTTGAAAAAAAACAACACGTATCTGTACGGACGAAAATAAACCGGCCAAAGTCGAGCAATCTTCCAATTAACTCCGCCATTGTGCCTCACTTACGTCAAATCACCATAATTCGCCAAATTACAGGAGGAAGCAAGGCGAAAATCCGCCATTTTCGCGAGTTCAAGGTCGCGCGGCGACCTTATCGCGGCGAAATCCTAGTAGGCCGCGGCTGCTGTGACGTAACGCGATCCGGCGCGGCGTTATCAAGGCGGCCGAGACCGTTCGTCTCTGATTCAGGCGTCGGCGATTCGCACCTGGCGAGTCGGATTCGGCGGGCCGGGATTGGTCGGATCGGGATTATCGGGGCCGATTGATTGGGGAACGGGGTTGTTGGCCAATGGGAGCGCTGCGACGCCGCTATAGGTGCGATGATAAGGTGATAAGTGTCGACGGGGTAACGAGGGGTATTTGCGGACAATGGCGTAATTGGAAACGGGGGGAAATTGGATCGGGGAGATTGTATTGTGTGGTATTGTTTAGACTGTTGCTGGGCGAAATTGGCGGGAAAATGGGGTTTGAAATTAAATTTTGGCGTGATTAATTTCTCACGACGAATCCAAGATTCACGATTTTGCCAAAAACCATTTTTCTGTGTTTGGATTAGTGAAGCGGGCGTCGAAGCGTGACGTTTTAATTCAACAACAGTCTGGAGGATTCAGGTTCAAGGCGAATCCAAGATTCGCGAATGCACATTTTACCATATCTTTATTATTATTAATAAAATCATTCAGTTAGAGTGGAAATACAATGAGAAGACCATGCCAGGTGCATCACGGAACAGAATGACGAACGCCGATGCGACGTTTTATTGATGTGTTCTTCTCAATGTATTTCCACTCTACCGTTAAATTAACATTGTCGATTCGAAATTTGTACTATTATTCAGTAATCGAGTGAAAAATTGATGTGTAGGTAGAACTTTAATTCTTTTTTTGTGTATTTATTGATTTATTTACTTATTAAAAAATGTTTAAAAAGCTTCCTCGAAAATTTTTCAAATTTGTTTTTGCGAAATTTTTATTTATTTTACGTTAAGGAAAAAAATGGCTCACGAGGAGATCGAACCCTAAAGTAAAAACCCAAGGCGGATTCATAAGTCACAAGTACAGGACTATGATATTTTATAAAATTTCAGTAGTATTTACCGAGCAAAGTTTTGAGATGACGTCATCAATTTGCTTGTGAGGGTGATTAGACAAATTTCGGTTAGTGTATTACCATCTACACGATATACGTAATATACATAAAAAATTTGAAAACAATCGGTTCAGTAGTTTTGGATATTATCTATGATATCGACACAGAGACCGACTGACGGAAAGTTCAAGCTAAAAGCAATGGCGTTTACAGAATTTGGATACCTCTACACGTTCTCAAGATTTTTAATTGAAACACTGTCTCATTTCAGTCAATTTGTTTTCTCGATGTTTTATGACTCCTACACGCATCTAGATTCTTGGAACAAAATCAAAATTGTTTAACAATTTTTTTAATATTCGATTTTTCGGCCTTTCAATTTCTTAATTATTCGATGTTTCAGTTTTTGAATTTTTCATTTTCTCTTTTTTTCAAATTTTCGGTTTTTCATTTTTTTTAATTTTCCGATATTTTAATCTTACGATTTTTAAATTTTTCCATTTTTCAAATCTTCAATTTTTGGCGTTTTTAAGTTTTCGATTAATCGATTTTTCAGTTTTTCAATTTTTATTTCTTCAGTTTCTCGATATTTCAATTTTCTTAAATTTCAATTTTTTTTTACATTTTAGATTATTCTGTTTTTCTATATTTCACTTCTTCGATTTTTCTGTTTTTCAATTTTTCGAATGTATAAATTTTGGATTTCTCGGTTCTTCAGGTTTGCGACATTTTAAATTTTAGATTTTTCGATTTTCCGATTCTTCAGTTCTATTCTTCTATTTTTCGAATTTTTCAATGCCTTTAAGTGTCTCGATCTTTCGACTTTTTGGTTTTAGATTTTTCAGTTTTTCAATTTTTCGATTTTTAGAATTCTTGATATTCCGATTTTTTAATTTTTCGATTTTTTGATATTCCGATTTCTCAATTTTTCTTTTTTCCGATTTCTCGTTTTATCGAGATTTCGATTTTTCGATTTCCTGATTTTTCAGTTCTCCTATCTTCCACTTTTGGAATTTCTTTATTTTAAATTTTTCAATTTTTTGATGTTTCGAGATTTACATGTTTGGATTGTTCAGTTTTTCGATTCATTGATTTTTTTTAACTTATCAAATTTTAATTTTTCGTTTGGGCTATTTCAATCTGTCAATCTCTTCATGTTTCGATATTTAAATTTTTGGATTTTTCAGTTTTCCGTTTTTTTTTTTCGACATTCCAGTTCTGAGATTTTTCAGTTTATCTATTTATTTTTCGATTTCGATTTTTAAAATTTTACATTTTTCGAATTTTGGATTTCTCGATTTTCCCACATTTCAGGATTATGATTTTTTATTTTTTTGATGCTTTAATTGTTCGATTCTTCAATATTTCGATTTTAAAATTTTCCTGTTTTTTCAATTTTTGGCATTTCTGAGTTTTTGATTTGTCGATGATTCGAATTCTCGATTAATCGATTTTTAGACTTTTCGATTTTTTGATTTTCCCTTCTCTCCACTTTCGATTTTTCAGTTTTTCAATACTTCAATTCTAAAATTTTTCCATTTTTTAGAATTTTCATTTTTCAGTTTGTTTATTTTTAAGTTCTCGATTTTCGACTTTTGCATTTCTCGATTTTTCATTTATTGAATATCTCAATTTTGGGATTTTTGGATTTTTTGATTTTTCGATTGTTCAGTTTTTCGATTTATTGATTTTTTTTTTAGATTTAAAATTTTTCAAATTTTAATTTTTCGTTTGGGCTGTTTCGATTTCTCGATTTTTTCATGTTTCGGTTGCTCGATTTTTCCATTTTTCAAATCGATTTCTCGGTTTTTCGATTGTTCGGCTTTCAATTTTTAGATTTTTGGATTTTCCAATTTTTCGATGTTTTGATTTTTCGACTTTTCATTTTGGGATTTTTCAATTTATCGATTTTTCGATTTCGATGTTTTAAATTTTACATTTTTCAATTTATGGATTTCTCGATATTTTTTGATTTGTCAGTTTTTTGGTTTTTCGATTTCTTAAATTTTACATTTTTTGATTTTTTATTTTTTTTTTTAATTTTTCGACTTTCAATTCCGATTTTTCTAATTTTACATTTTTCGATTTCCCGATTTCATGTTTTTTTTCAGTTTTTCACTTTTACAATTTTTCGATTTCGTAAATTATTTTTGCATTTTTCAATTTTTCCGTTTAACGATTTTTTGATGTTTCAATTTCTCGATCTTTTCATGTTTTGGTTTCTCGATTTTTCAGTTTTTCATTTAGATTTCGCGGTTATCGATTTTTCAGTATTCGATTTTTAAATTTTCCAATTTTTTAATGTTCCGATTTTTCGAAATCCCAGTTTTGAGATTTTTCAATTTATCGATTTTTCGATTTCAGTTTTTTAAAACTCCCATTTTTAGATTTCTCGTTTTTTTTTTTTGGATTTTTCAATTTTTTGATTTTTCGATTTCTTAAATGTTACATTTTTCGGTTTTTCAATTTCTCGGTTTTACGCTTTTTTAAATTTTCAATTTTTGCACAGTTCAATTTCTGGACATATCTGTTTTTCTAATTTTAAAATTTTTCGACTTTTCAATTTCGATTTTTCTAATTTTAGATTTTTCGATTTCTCGATTTCATGTTTTTTTGTAATTTTTCAGTTTTTCGCTTTTACAATTTTTCGATTTCGTACATTATTTTTGCATTTTTCAATTTTTCCATTTAACGATTTTTTGATGTTTCAATTTCTCGATCTTTTCATGTTTTGGTTTCTCGATTTTTCAGTTTTTCAATTCGATTTCGCGGTTATCGATTTTTCAGTATTCGATTTTTAAATTTTCCAATTTTTTAATGTTCCGATTTTTCGAAATCCCAGTTTTGAGATTTTTCAATATATCGATTTTTTGATTTTTCGATTTCTTAAATTTTACACTTTTCGGTTTTTCAATTTCTGGGTTTTACGATTTTTAAAATTTTCAGTTTTTTCACTGTTCAATTTCTGGACATATCTGTTTTTCCATTTTTAAAATTTTTCGACTTTTCAATTTCGATTTTTCTAATTTTAGATTTTTCGATTTCTCGATTTCATGTTTTTTTTTTCATTTTTCACTTTTACAACTTTTCGATTTCTTAAATTATATATTTTTGCATTTTTCAATTTATCCCTTTAACGATTTCTTAATGTTTCGCTTTCTCGATTTTTCAATTTTTCGAGTTCTTGATTGCACGAGATTTCGATGTTTCGATTTTTCAATTGTTTCATTTTTCGATTTTTTAGTTTTTCGATTCATTGTATTTTTAGATTTTAAATTTTTGAAATTTTAATTTTTCCTTTGGAATATTTAGATTTTTCAATCTTTTCTTGTTTTGGTTTCTTGATTTTTCAATTCGATTTCGTGGTTTTTCGATGTCCGATTTTTCAAAATGTCAGTCTTGAGATTTTTCAATTTATCGATTTTTCGAGTTCGGTTTTTTAAAATTTTACATTTTTCGACTTCCCGTTTTGTTTTGGGTTGTTGAATTTTTCGATTTCTCGATTTTAATTTATTGAGATTTCGATTGTTCAGTTTTTCGATTTATTAATTTTTTTAGATTTTAAATTTTTAAAATTTTAAATTTTCGTTTGGGCTATTTCCACTTCTCGATCTTTTCATGCTTCGGTTGCTCGATTTCTCCATTTTCAAATCGTTTTCTCGGTTTTTCGATTGTTTGTCTTTCAATTTTTAGGTTTTTGGATTTTCCAATTTTTCGACGTTTTGATTTTTCGATATTTCATTTTGGGATTTTTCAATTTATCGATTGTTCGATTTCGATTTTTAAAATTTTACATTTTTCAATTCATGGATTTCTTGTTTTTTTTTGATTTGTCAGTTTTTTTGATTTTTTGATATGTTAAATTTTACATTTTTCGATTTTTTTAATTTTTGAATTTTTCCAATTTTCGATTTCTCGACATGTTTTTCCATTTAAAAATTTTGTTGACTTTTCAATTCCGATTTTTCTAATTTTCGATTTCATGTTTTGATTTTTCAGTTTTTCAATTGGATTTCGCGGTTTTTCGATTTTTCGGCATTCGATTTTTAGATTTTCCAATTTTTCAATGTTTCGATTTTTCGAAATCTCAGTTTTGAGATTTTTCAATTTATCGTTTTTTCGATTTCAGTTTTTTAAAATTCCCCATTTTTCGATTTCTAGTTTTTTTGGATTTTTCAATTTTTTGATTTTTCGATTTGTTAAATGTTACATTTTTCGGTTTTTCAATTTCTCGGTTTTACGATTTTTAAAATTTTCTATTTTTCCAGTGTTCGATTTCTGGACATATCTGTTTTTAAAATTTTTCGACTTTTCAATTCCGATTTTTCTAATTTTAGATTTTTCGATTTCTCGATTTCATGTTTTTTTTAGTTTTTCAGTTTTTCGCTTTTACATTTTTTCGATTTCTTAAATTATATATTTTTGTATTTTTCAATTTGTCCATTTTTTGATGTTTCGATTTCTCCATTTTTCAATTTCTTGATTGCACGAGATTTCGATGTTTAGATTTTTCAGTTGTTTAATTTTTCGTTTTTTTCAGTTTTTCGATTTATTGTTTTTTTAGATTTTAAATTTTTGAAATTTTAATTTTCCCTTTGGAATATTTGGATTTTTCGATCTTTTCGTGTTTTGGTTTCTTGATTTTTCAATTCGATTTCGCGGTTTTTCGATTTTTCGGCTTTCGATTCTTAGATTTTTAGATTTTACAATTTTTCGATGTTACGATTTTTCAAAGTTTGTCTTGAGATTTTTCAATTTATCGATTTTTCGATTTCGTTTTTTTAAAATTTCACACTTTTGAATTTCCCGTTTTCTTTTGAATTGTTGAATTTTTTGATTTTTCGATTTTTTAAATTGTACATTTTTCGATTTTTCAATTTCAATTTTTCTATTTTAGATTTTCCGATTTGTCGATTTTTTTTTTAATTTTTCAGTTTTTCGATTGTCCAAATTTTCGATTTCTTAAATTTTTCAGTTTCTCAATTTTAATTTTTTAAATTTAAGTTATTTGGTTTTTCGATTTTTAAAATTTTTTGATTTCGCGATACATATTTCGATTTTTCGAAAAGCATTTTTTCCTGTTGTCTGCTTTAAATATATTTCATATTGTCCGCACCTAACTGAGAGTGTTATTTACGCCAGTGGCTTCTATTTTAAAGAAATTATCGGAAAACAAAAATAAAAAAAGTCAAAATTTTTTCAAAGAAACGGGAACATTTTTAGAGTAGGTTTGAACAAAGATCACAAAAAAAAATCAAAAATCAATTCTTCAAAAAACATACTTTTTTTTATGATAACCGCTAGTTAAGAAAATCTAAGCAGATTCATAAATTACAAGTTTAGTTTATTCTTAAAATACAAACAAAACTTGATAGCAATCAGTCCAATAATTTCGAAGATTATCCGTCTAATAAAAATAATAAAAATTAACAGACAGACGGACGGAAACGGGAGACCTATTCTCTCATATTCTGGGAGTCATGAAACGTCCAGAAAAAAAAATTACTCTCCAGAAGTAAACAATCAAAAGAAAATTAGCATTTTATTTTGCTAGAAATATTCTATTTTACTGAATTAATTTATTGAAAGCTTATTGTGTTATTTTGTGGTTTGTGTAGATGCTATTCTAAAAATAAACCACACTTTTTATGCGCGTTACACACAGTTTTTTTTCTAAAATCATTGAAGTAGCCATAAAAAACTCATTAGCGAATATGGTGACCCATTAAAATACCTTGAATGCCTGGATCTGAGTAATAATAATAATAACAATGAGAATAGCTCTAATAAAACTCAACAATTGAACCCCTTAAAAATAAACAAAAACAAACAGCGGTTTTGTTTAATCTCTCATAAAGTAAAAATAGATGCATTAAAGTAGAAAAAAATCAAATAACGCCGCTAAAATTTCAAACTCGTTTAAGATAGTTTTAATTTTTTCCATAAAGTTTATAGTTTGAATTGTGTGCTTAAAACTACGTTCAGGTGCTGATAACGATAATGATAACGAATATTGATACTAGCCCCCCCCCCCCCCCCCCCCGTTCCGCTAATGGTCGCAGGGATAGTGCGAATTTAGTTGGCATTTTTTATGGTTACGAAACGACGAAAACACAATGGAAACGTTTAATGTTATGTTTGAACGGTTGCTCATTTACGTGGAAATTGACGCCAGTAAACAATAACACCTTGAAGAAAAATTAACGTTTTTATAAATATTTACGTGACGTCAGTCCACCGGTTGCTTCGCGAAAGGACGGAATCGACAGGTTAACAAACCCGACTGACGTATGTTTACTATAATTGCTACTGTAAACGACGCATTATCGCTTTACCGCTTTATTATCATTTTATAATTTGCGTTCGGCCGTAAAGCCGCTTTATGGGCACGTAGTTTGAAAATATTTTGAGACGACATTCCACAGACGTGGTTGGGTCAGTTCGGAAAGGCGGCCGATTTCGCACGGGTTGCCGCGGCAACTGGTGGGAAATGAAATTCGTTATAATTGTTTGACGACAATGTACAATCCTTTTTAATCCTGTAACTGTGATTTAAACGTCTGAAAGCTACCGTTCGATCAATACTCGGCACAATGAAACTATTTCCATAATGGGATTACAGAGAGCTTTGTAAGCGATCTGTTGTTCCTCGAATATATCTCTAAATCCTTGGATATGATTCAAGTTTTTTGCGATCTTGTATCGGTTTGCTATATTTTAATGGGCGTGCGGTTTCTTTGTCCCGATTCATTTTCGCTGGAAGTGTTTTCAGAACTAATAAAACATCAAAGTTTTTTTAGTTTTCGTCCTCCTGCTGATATAATGCGGCCGTAATTATTGGGTTTGTTCTAGATAATTATTAACACAGAATTCACTTTGGGAGTTCATTGGTCGATTTATCTCGAGACTTGGACGCCTACCAGATTAAAAAGCGCGTTACATTTTGCGGAAATCCTTCAAAATAAACTTTATTGTAAATCACAACCGTCGCCAGAGTTTTGGGTACACGTGGAGTTAAAATTAAATACAACGCTTGTGATTTTGAGAGGAAAAGTACATAGAGCGTGTTGAAGTTTTTGTTTGTCGTGGGGATTTCGTAAGAACACGTGACGTGGAGTGGGATTTTTGAATTATTGTAATTAAGTCCATGGGTGGATTGGCTACTTTCATGTTTTTTGACGTTTCATGACCCCAAGAATGCGAAAATATAGGGCTGCCGTTTGGTGTCGGTCGGTCTGTCTGTCGTCTCTCTAAAGTTCTACATAATAACGTACTCCTCCACTTGTGGTTTATGAATCCGTCTTGAATTTACTCCTAGGCATCCATTATGAACTTGTGGTTTATGAATCGGTGTTGAATTTGTATCCTAAACATCGAGCTTTTTGGAAAAAAAATCAAAATTTTAGTACCTACATCAATTTTTCGATTTCTTTATTTTTCGGATTTTCGACTTTTCAATTTTCAATTTCTGTTTTTCGATTTTTCAGTTTTGGGATTTTTCAACTTTTTTGTTCTGCGATTTATTGATTTCTCAATTTTCCTATGTTTCATGTTTTACGATTTTTCAATTTTTCGATTTTTAAATTTCGCTTTTTCTCGATCTTTCAATGTTTCTCTGTTTCATTTTTGGATTTTTTTTATTTTTCGGTTCTTCAATTTTTCTTCCATTTTTCAAATATTCGAAATTTCAATTTTTCAATTTTTAAATGTTTTGATTTCTTGATTTTTCAATTTTTGGATATTTAAATTTTTAAAATTTTTGATCTTTCGATTTTTCAATTCTTCGATACATCTAATTTTTCCAATTTCAAAGTGTCAGATTTTACAATTTTTTGATTTTGTTTTTCTTATTTTTGATTCCAAAAATTTTTGATTTTTGGATTTTCTATTTCGCAAAATTTCGATGTTTCAATTTTTCGACCAATCGATTTTTTTTAGTTTTAACTTGTCGTTTTTGGCCTGTTTCGATTTTTCAACTTCTTGATGTCAGTTTTTGAATTTTTCCATTTCTTAATTTTTCGATATTTCAGTGTGTGGATTTATCAGTTTTTCGATTTTTAAAATTTTTGATTCCACGATTTCTTCATTTTTCATTTTCTTAATTTATGAATTGATGTCATCTTACAATTTTGTGGAATAAATGTTATTTAAATGTTGAAAAGTAACACAGTTCTGAATTTGTAGTTTATGAATCTGTGTTGAATTTTTATCCTATACATCGAGATTTTTGAGAAAAAAAATCAAAATTGTAGATGACTCAGTTTTTTGATTCCTTAATTTTTCGCATTTTCCATTTTTCCGTTTTTCGATTTCTCGATTTTTCGGTATTTCAGTTCTTCGATATTTCAATTTTTCGAATAGTTCAATTTTGGAGTTTTCAATTTTTGGATCTGTCGATTTTTCGTTCTTTGGATTTTTTGATTTCTCGGCTTTTGATTTTTCAATTTTTCGATTTTTTGATTGTTCAATTTTTTGATTTATCTTTTTTTTAATTTTTGCTTCTCGATTTTTCGATTTTCGTCTATTTCGATTTTTCGACTTCTCGATGTGTTAGATTTTTTATTTTTCGATGTTGCGATTTCTCGGTTTTCCAATTTTTCAGTTTTTCGATTTTTTGATTTTTCAATTTTTCGATTTTTCGAAATTTGAATTTTTTGATTGTTCAAATTCTCAATTTTCCGATTTTTCAATTTTTCGATTTATCGTTTTTTTTTCTTTAATTTTTGCTTCTTGATTTTTCGATTATCGTCTATTTCGATTTTTCGACTTTTCGATGTTGCGATTTCTTGGTTTTCCGATTTTTCGGCTTTTCGATTTTCCAATTTTTTGATATTTCAATGTTGGGATATTTCAGTTTTTCGATTCTTTAAATTTTCATTTTGTCAGTTATTCAAAATTTCAGCTTTACGATTTTTCAATTTTCTAGTTTTTTAGTTCTTCGATATTTCAATTTTTCAAATTGTTTAATTTTGGATTTCTCACATTTTTGATGTTTCGATTTCTCTCTTTTTCGATTTTTTGGCTTCTCGGTTTTAGATTTTTCGGTTTTTGAATTTTTCGATTTTAAAAATTTTTGATTTTTCAATTATTCGATTTTTTTAAATTTTAGCTTCTCGATTTTTCGATTTTGGCCTATTTCGATTTTTCGACTTTTCGATGTGTCAGTATTTTAATTTTTGGTTGTTTCGATTTCTTGGTTTTCCGATTTTTCGGCTTTTCGGTTTTCCAATTTTTCGATATTTTAGTTTTATGGATTGATGGCATCGTATAGTTTTGGAAACTTCATTCTACCCTGTAAAATTTTATTAGCAATAACAATTTTTTTTCGATTTCTCAGTTTTTGGACTTTCGATTTTCCAGTTTTTCAAATATTTCAGTTTTGGAATTTTTTAGCTTTTTTTATTTTTCAATTTTTCAATTTCCCGATTTTTCAATTTTTTTTATTCTTCAAATTGTTACTTCTCCATTTCTTCATTTTATTTTTCGACTTTTTAGTTTTTCAATTCTTTAATTATTCGATACTTCCAGTTTTTAATTTTTCTCTCTCCATATTCCGGTTTTTTGATTTCTCAATTTTTCAATGTTATAGTTTTGGGATTTTTCAGTATTTCGATTCTCCAATTTTTTGACCTCCCGATTTTTTACTTTTCCGATTTTTCAATTTTTAAAATTGTGGATCTTTCAGTTATTCGATATTTCAATTTTTCGCATTTTTAATTTTTTTATTGTTGTTTCGATTTCTCGGTTTCTCGATTTTCGATTTTTCAATTTTTTCGCTTACAAATTTTCCGTCATTTCAGTTTTGGAATTTTTCAATTTCTCGATTCTTCAATTTTCAGATTTTTCAATTTTTGCGATTATTTAAATTTTGATTTTTTGATTTGTCAATTTTTTGAATTTTTGACTTCGATATTTTAATTTTTAAATTTTTGATTTTTGGATTTCTTGATACATATTTCGATTTTTCAGTTCTTCTGTATTTTTATTTTTCAGTTCTTCTGTGTTTTTATTTTTCAGTTCTTCTGATTTTTATTTTTCAATTTTCGAATTGATGAATTTTTGGTTTTTTAGTTTTTGATTTTTTCAATTTTTGGATTTTTTAGATTTTACATTTTTCGATTTTTCAATTTTTCGATTTTATGATTTTTTGACGTTACAATGTCTTAATATCTCCATTATTCGGTTTTCAATTTCTTTTTACTTTTCGATTTTTAGATTTCTCGAATTGTTGAGTTTTTGATATTTTAATTGTTAGATTTTTTGTTGTTTCGATTGCTCGATCCGTCAATTTTTCGATTGTTAAATTTTTTCATTTTTCGATTTTTCAGTTTTTCAACTTTTTTGATGTTTTGTTTTTTCGATGTTTCCATTTTTCAATTTCTCGATTTTTTAGTTTTTCGATTCTTCAATCTTGACTTTCACTGTTTGCGATTTTTAAAATCTTAATATTTCGATTTCTCAGTTTTTTGAATATTTGACTTATCGATATTTAAATGTTTAGATTTTTCAATTTTTTTATTTTTCGAATTTTTAAATTTTTGATTTTTGAATTGTAGCATTTTTTAAATGTTACATTTTTTCGATTTTATGATTTTTTTATTGTTCTGCCTCTGGATATTTCGACTTTTCAATTTTTCCATTTCCCAATTTTCCGTCATTTTAGTTTTCGAATTTTTCAATTTCTCGAATTTTTAGTTTTTTAATTCTTCAATTTTCCGAGTTTTCAATTACGATTTTATAAATTTTGGATTTTTTTGAGTTCTCAGTTTTTTGAATTTTTGGCTTTTCGATATTTGAATTTAAAATTTTTCAATTTTTCGATATATTAATTTTTAAAATTTGATTTTGCCGTTCTTCGGTATTTCTATTTTTCAATTTTTCGATTTTTTTATTTTTTTTCAGTTTCTTGATTTTACATTTTATGATTTTTTGACGATTAAATTACTTGACATCTCCGTTATTCGATTTTTAAAATTGTTTTACTTTTCGATTTGTTGAGTTTTCGGTATCACAATTTTTCAACATTTCAAGTTTGGGAACTTTTCAATTTCTGGGTTATTAAATTTTTGGATATTTTAATTTTTAGATTTTTTGATGCTTCGATTGCTCGATCCTTCGATTGCTCGATCCTTCGATTTTCCGGTTTTTCAATTTTTCGATTGTTAAAATTTCCTCATTGCTCGATTTTTCAATTTTTTTATTGTTCGACCTTTTTGATGTTTTGGTTTCTCAATGTTTCAGTTTTCCAATTTTTCGATGTTTGGATTTTTCAATTTCCCAATTTTCCGTTATTTAAGTTTTCGAATTTTTCAGTTTCTCGATTTTATAGTTTTTCTATTCTTCAATTTTCCGAAGTTTCAATGTTTGCGATTTTTTAAATATTGAGTTTTTGACTTTTCAATATTTGAATTTTTAGATTTTTCATTTTTCGATATATTAATTTGTAAATTTTTGAGTTTTGGATTTCTTTCGATTTTTCAGTTCTTCGATATTCCTATTTTTCAATATTTCGATTTTTAAATTTTCCATTTTTCCCTTTTATCATTTGTTGACGTCCCAATTTCTTGACATCTCGGTTATTCGATTTTTATTTTTTTTTACTTTTCGATTTTTAGATTTCTCGATTTGTTAAGTTTTCGGTATCTTAATTTTTTAACATACCAATTAATTCTGGGAATTTTTTGATTTCTGGGTTATTAAATTTTTGGATATCGTAAATTTTAAATTTTTTGGTATTTCGATTGCTGCAGCCTTCGATTTTTCAACTTGTTTGATTTCGATTTTTCGGTTTTTCAACTTTTCGATTGTTAAAATTTTTTTAATTGTTCGGTCTCTGGATATAATGATTTTTCAGTTTTTGAATTTTCCGATTTTTCAATTTTACGATGTTTTGACTTTACAATTTTTCCATTTCTCAATCTTTCGTCATTTTGGTTTTCGAATTTTTCAACTTCCCGATTTTTTAGTTTTTCGAATCTTCAATTTTCTGATTTTTCAATTTTTGCAATTCTTTAAATTTTGAATTTTTGACTTTTCGATATTTGCATTTTTAGGTTTTTTAATTGTTCAATTTTTCGATATTTTAATTTTTAAATTTTTGGTTTTTGGATTAAACATTTTTTTCTTTCACTCTCTGGTTATTCCGATTTTTTACGTTTTCGATTTTTCAAAAAGCGTTTTTTCCTTTAAGCTGTCGTAGAGTCAATCCGACGAATGGCTACTTCCATATTTTATCGACGTTTCATGACCCCTAAGTGCGAAAAAATAGTTTTCCCGTTTCCGTGTGTCTGTCATTTGTCTGTCTGTCTGTCTCGATTTTTATTAGACGGATAATCTTCGAAACTCTTGAAGCGATTGTTGCCGAATTTTGTATCTCGTTTAAGAATATCGTCAGCCTTAAGCGCAGGCACTATTTAACTCTTTATAAACCGGATGATTTTTGAAATTTTTGCTGTAGTTACCCATGACGCTGACGTCAGCAGTAAAACGTGTTGCATAACTTGAATTGCAGGGTGTATTTTGGGTTGCCTGAATATTGAACGTCATTTCGAAAAATTGATGCTATCAAAATTTCAACAACTCTTCAATTCAACCATAGTCCGCGTAAAAATTCCCCATCTTCCAGCGAACTTCCCGCAACAAAACCCGTCCGAAAATAGCATTTTCCGTGCCAGGCGGCAACCCCGCCGCCCTCGCCCGCCCCCGGCTTCCCCGTTTCCACGCAGGCCGGCCGTCGCGCGTAACGATCAGCGGCGTCGACGTCACCGGGGCGCCGGGGGCGCGTCGCGTCATGTGATCGCCAGATCGCGTCACGTGACCGTCGGGCGGGCCGTGTCGTCACGCGAAAAAATGCCGGTCGTCGTACGTTCTGGATTCTAGAAAGCGAAGCGGAGTCACGTGACGGCGCAGACCGGTCGAAGCCGAGCGCGGACCGGTCCGACATACATAATAAAGGATTTATGCATGCGACGCGATGGCGTTTGATGACAGGTCGGTCGTCTTCGCTGTTTCGAAAGGAAAAAATGGCGCGCGCGTTCAAGGTCGGTCAAGTTGACGACGATACGCCGCTGGTTAAATTGGGGTTACGTCACGGATTGGAAAAATATTGGAGGTAATTGGCGGTGTTTGGATGTATTGTAGGAATTATTTTTGTGAAATTGTTGGTCTTGGTTACGTGATGTTAGAAAGAAATCTGACTCCGACGGTCTCGTGATTGTTTAACAATTAAGGTCGATTTGTGGTTAATTTATTCTCATGTGTTGAGCAACATGGAATTCATCTAAAGTGAATCATTTTTCTGATACATTTTGTAAAGTTATGCAACTCACTTTACGTAGTTTGAGATTTCATTGTCTGTCTGTCCGTCCGTCTGTCTGCCGTCTGTCCAAATTTTTATGCTCAAATCGAAAATTTTGCATTGATGCCAAAATAAGAAAAATAAAGTTACTAACTCAAACAACTACTCCAAATTCGCCGTCTCGTTCCACCGTTCTTTCCATCCCCACGACCTCCTCCATTGGCGAAATACCAATCTCCTTTCCCCCCACTCCTCCGATAATCCCTTTCGCAATTCCACTTTTCCATCGATTTCGTGCGTCCCGTCCCCGTTGCGTAAATTCCCCAAAACAACACCTAAACCCATTACAAAACACACGGTCTAAATTTACGCCTCATCGTCCTATAATTCTATTCTGAACCGCGTCCGCAAATACCCATCCAGCGCTATCACACCGCCTAATCTCCTATCCACCCACGAACGACCGGCTAAATGGGTCAATTCGCTCTCTAACAATAAGACTAACGCTATTTTTCTATAATAAAATGATCGCGCTTGTTTCAGCTGATGAAATGGGCGAAGAACGTGCTCGGCGAAAAGCTCTTCATCGCGGCGATGAAGGCGACGTTCTACGGTCACTTCGTCGCCGGCGAGGATCAATACAAAATACGGCCCACGTTGGAGAGGTTGAGGTCGTTCGGAGTCAAACCGATCCTCGACTACTCGGTCGAAGAGGACCTCTCACAGGAGGAGGCAGAGAAGCGGGAAGTCGAGTGAGTAGGGCTTGGGGTGTTGGGGTAGGGCAAGGATGGCTAGGATCGATGTCACTAGGTTTATAGTGTGGTTGAGGTTCGGACTGGGTATGTGAAACTGCGTACTTGTAAGCGTATGACGGACATTTACGATCGGGCAACATAATTTGTGATTGAGTCGTCGTTGGAAAAGATTAAGAATGTCGGTGATTATTAAAGCCAAAATAATAAATTGTCGCTTCAATCCATGAACCCCATCTTGTCAGAACAGGTTCTGGAGGCAACGGATAATCCGGTAAAGCTTTCCGGAAGACTTGGATCCTCGAAGGAGCTTTCAGAAATAGTCGCTTTACGTTGGAAATTAAACCATTGACATCTTCATATTGATTCCGGATAACTTCAGCTACTAAACTTAAGGCGTGAACCAAACATGCTACGTGAATTAAGTCGGGAAAAAATATTTTCAGATGCTTGCTACATTCAACCAAATAGGCAAAAGCAAGTAGGGTTCAAATGAAAGGATTTCCTCAGATTCACATTTATATACAAGTTTTCTATAAATGATAATAGGGTCGAAGTAAGTCATGGAAACGTGCCGCCTCTCAGTTTTGGACTTTACTAAATGGTCAAGGACTCACGACAAATATCACACTGGTGCCTAAATGCTTCATACCATATTAAAAAAGAAAACCAATTCATTAAACCAATTTATTGTAACATTTTTTCGTAAATACTCATTATCAATTTCATGGTTTTTTTTTTATTTTATTACTTCCCGAGCGTAAGCAAAGGAAGTATTGTAATCGAGTCCATCGGCCGACTCTCTATTATTAGACAGATAATCTCCAAAAGTACTGGACCGATTGTTGTCAAATTTTGTATTTATATTACGTATATCATGTAGATGGTAAAACGCTGAACAAAATTTGCCTAATCGTCCCCACCAATAATGGGATGACATCACTTCAAAATTGCATATAGTAAATGGGTTTTAGATTGTATTAAATAACATAGTCCTATACATGTAGTTTACGACTCCGTATTGACTTTTTACCCGAAACATCCAGATTTTTGAAAAAAAAAAAAAAATCAAAATCATAAAACAACATTTTGCAATATAATTTTGAATCTGCAAAGCCAAAAGCTTTGAAATCTTGCGCAGATGGTTTGCAGTCATCGTAAGCATGATAACATTTTTAATCAAAATATATTAACTTATCCCCTCCAAAAAATTGATGACGCCATCCCAAAATTTTGCTGAAAAAATGCTACCTTAAATGTGCTAAGTATGATGAGCCTATACTTGTGATTTATCACTGCATCAATATTTTTTAGATTTGCTTATACTGGGTGTCTGAAAAAAATTATGACTGGGTCAATTTATTATATTGATTGCAAGACTGAATACTTTAAAATCTTGACGTTTTGTGAGCATAGTAATTTTTTAGTCAACATGTATACGTTTATCAACCCCAAAAAATTGATCGTCATCTCAAAATCTTTCCGAATAATGAGTCCGTTTTTTAAACATTGTAAATTATATTAATTATGTTTAAAAATTATTTAATTATATTGTGAAAATTTATAGCGTTCACAGACCAACTTCAATCGTTTCGAAAATTTCCCCAAAATTTAAATATTATCGAGTAAACGAATCACGGAACCTGATAAATTAAAATTGAAGTCGTACTTACCCCGTTTTCGGTATTTTTTGGAAAAATATCCACTTTCGTTCGTGTTCACAGTACCAACATAACACATTTTCACTAATTTTTATTAATAATAAATTAGAAATTCGCGAAAATAAGCCAAATCGGAGCTCCGATGTTGCCGCAATCAGACCGAAATCTAAACAGAACACAAGGGGCCTAAAAATGTGACCTTTGCTCAGGTAGCTCACGTGACAGTGACGTCATCGTACGTCACGATGAGATTGCAGAAATTATTTTTCATATTTTGGCCGTGAAATTGCACATTTTCGGGGTTAATTTAATAATATTTAAACAAATTGGTTTGTTTTTAGTAACTTTGCGTTTTGAAAAAAACGGAGTTCGATTTAATTATCATACATTAATACTTATCGTATTTAAACATTACAAATACTATTAATTATGTTTAAATATTATTTAATTATGTCATGAAAATTTATAGCTTTGATCGACCAACTTCAATCCCCAAAATTTAAACTTTCTCGAGTAAACGATTTACGGAACCTGATAAATTAAAATTGAAGTCCTACTTACCCTGTTTTTGGTCTTTTTCGGAAAAATATCCATTTTCTTTCGTGTTCACAGCAAAAATACAACACATTTTCACTAATATCTATTAATAATAAATTAGAAATGAGTGAAAAGAGCCCTATTTTAAAGCCAAAACGGAGCTCTGATGTTGCTGCCACCAAACCGAAATCAAAACTAAACACAGAGGCCCGAAAAATGTGACCTTTTATCAGGTAGCTCACGTGACAGAGACGTCATCGTACGTCAGGATGAGATTGCAAAAATTATTTTTCATATTTTCACTCAGAAATTGTACATTTTCGGGGTTAATTTAACAATGTTTAAACAAACTAATTTGTTTTTGCTAACCTCGTGTTCCTAGGAAAATGATTTTCGATTTAATTATCATATATTAATAGTTATCATATTTAAACATTATGAATTATATTAATTATGTTTAAATTTTATTTAATTATATCGCGAAAATGTATAGCTTTGACCTACCAATTTCAATCGTTTCGAAAATTTTTCCAAAATTTAAACATTGTCGAATAAACGAATCACGGAATCCGATAATTTAAAACTGAAGTCGTACTTACCCTGTTTTCGGTCCTTTTCGGAAAAATATCCATTTTCTTTCGTGTTCACAGCACCAACACCACATATTTTCCGTAATATGTATTAATAATAACCTATAAATTCGCTAAAACGCTCCAATTTTACGCCAAAATGGAGCGACGATCTTGCCGCCATCAAACAAAAATTAATACTGAACACAAAGGACCGAAAAACGTGACCTTTATACAGGTAGCTCACGTGACATTGACGTCATCGTACGTCACGATGAGACTGCAAAAATTATTTTTCATATTTTGGCCGGGAAAATGCGCATTTTCGGGGATAATTTAACATTGTTTAAACAAATTGATTTGTTTTTAATACCATCGTGTTTTTAGTAAAACCGTTTTCGGTTTGATTATTATCATATATTAATAGTGTCTTACCATATTTGAGCATTATAAATAATGTTAATTACGTCTAAATTTTGTTTAATTATATCGTGAAAATGTATAGCTTTGACCGATCAACTTCAACCGTTTCGAAATTTTTTCCAAAATTTAAACATTGTCGAGTAAACGAATCACGGAACTTGATAAATTAAAACTGAAGTTACCATTTTAAATACGTATTGTCGTGAAAACATTGTTACGTATATCCAAAAAAAAGGCAAAATTTAAGTTCCGCCCTCCCACCGCCACATCAATTGTAGTGATGTTATTCGTTGTGAATATTGAAATTCTAAAAAATCGTTATATTTCATATTGTAAATTGTGGAGATGCGAGGGAAGTTCTGTCGAAACAATTTTCGACCAATTTTTTTATTCCATTACGCTCCCCAGCAGGCAAATCATCAACAACTTTCTCAGATACTGAAGTTCTTCCAGGAGATTTCCCTTTGTTCACACTGCCAGTTCGAACAAAATAAACCACGAAAACAAAAGTTTTCGTACGCAAGTACCAAGAGTTTTGAAAACGACTGTTTTGTTGTTCAGGTGTAAATGGTGGACCCCAAGGTTGGAAAAGTACCGCTAAATAAAACACAAAATTTGTGGAGGACACAAAATCATTTATTCCTCCACTGACAAAAAAAGAAAAAAGAAAAAAAAACTGCGTGCGAGGGTAACTCGTGACTTGCCCTCAGGCTTGGAATTAAAATCAAATTAAACGTTCTGAATCAATGCAAATATTTGAGCGCTAAGAGTGTGGCGGTCGAACTATGTCAATTTCATTCTAGAGCGGAGTTTGGGGCTCCCGGTCGGGGCTGTTCTCCTACCCACGACGGTGAGTCTATCTATCGCAAGCACTGCCGCAAAGCAATTCACCGCAGTTGGGTCCCGGCTATCACGAAGCCGACAGCGTTACGTCATCTCGACCGGCCATGAATTCTATTATAACCTGCATCGTTTGTACAGATGGCGCGATAAATCTCGCCAGCTCGACTAGGAACCGCGCACTCCGCTTATGCCACGTTTAACCTCAATTCCATGTTAAATGTTCAATTTCCATGACTATAACACTAACGACAACTGAACAAGTGTTAAAGTTTCAAAAGGCCAATACACAACATTTAAATTCGACATACAAACTTGTGAAATTTTAAACAACAAATAATTCTTATGTGGGATTAAAATTGGACATCAGATAATTTATACGATGGAAACATTCATCAACCAAACATTTACATAAAAAAAAAACTAGCAAAGATTTATGGTTAGAAACTGTAGCGCATGAAAATTTACGTTCAATTTAAATTATACAACAAAGAAAATTACTGAAGTTAAAAATTTGAGATAGAGAAAAATTGTATGAGGTGAAAAATTGCAAAGCCAACAAACTTACATGAGATTAATATTTGCCACACTTTATCAACAATTCAAATGTTGATTGGTTACTTAAAATAATTGTTAGCTTTGAGAATTTATAATTTCGTGAACTGCTTACCCCAAACAAAACACATGATAAATAAACACAAAAATATCCAGTCAGCGTTGCGAGGAATAAGTGTCTCGGTGATGTAATTTTTAGCGTTGCGAGGAAATGCCTCGGTGATGTAATGATGATAACGATGATCACTGCCCAGAAGAAGAAATGATTTTAACCCCCAGGCAGTTCACGATATTATGAATTTTGTTAATTTAACTGCCGTAAATGAACTATTAGCGATCTTGTGTGAGAAATTAAGAAGTGTTATAATGTAACACTTACGTATTAGCATCCAGAAACTTATTCATAATTAGACAAACAAAGTCCAACCAGTCCTGACTGAGTGAATTTCATGAAAACTCCTAGCAAATGTCTGTTACATTGTGTTAGAACCAGTTAACGATTAAAATCCTAACATGAACTGCGAATTTACAAACAATAAAACAAATTTAGAGCACGTGTCCGCGGTAGTCGAAAATTCGCATTTTTTTCTATTAAAAAACCGGAACTAAACTAACCAAGCTACCTTACCACGTGATTACACTGACACAAACACACCCAGACTGACGCTTTCACCTCCTTCTAACAAGCAGAACTACCAACTACCAGAAAAAGAACTAAACGTGCAAAGGACCTATTCTATAAAAAAATAATGTCAAAATCAGTTGTGTCTTAGCAAGTACCAGCCCCACCCACCCGCCCTCTGATTTCTCACAAGATAGGTTATTTGCCAAAATCAGTCTTATCTTAGCTAATACTAATATTTTGGCTAATGACATACCCTCTAAGAAAATAGAAGGCGGGTGAGCGTGACTAGTACTTGCTAAGATGAGACTTATTTTGGCAAATGACATATCCTCTGATAAAATAGAGGGTGGGTGGGAGGGGCTAGTACTTGCTAAGGTAAGACCTCCTTTGGCAAATGACATCCCCTGAGAAAATAGAGCGTGGGTGGGCGGCGCTAGCACTTGCCAGGATGAAACATATTTTGGCAAAGGACATATCCCCAGAGACAATAGAGGGTGGGGGGGGGGCTAATACTTGCCCGGATAAAACTTATTTTGGCAAAAAACCTATTCTCTAAGAAAATAATGTCAAAATCCGTTTTGTCTTAGCAAGTACTAGTCCCGCCCACCCGTCCCCTCTTTTCTTGGAGGGTATGTCATTTGCCAAAATCAGTTTTATCTCAGCAAGAACTAGCCCCGCCCACCCGCCCTCTCTTTTCTTAGAGGGTATGGAATTTGTCAGAAGCAGTTTTATCATAACAAGAACTAGCCCCGCCCACCCACCCTCTATTTTCTCACAGGATAGGTCGTTTGCCAGAATCAGTCTTATCTTAGCAAATACTAATATAGAATGAATTTTTTCTCAAATTCAAATTATTCAAACGTGATTTCGCGCCGCTGTTAAATAATTTCAGTGCGAAAATTTGATTCAAATTCGGTCACCACATTATCTATAATACATTTTTACATAAAGCGTAAATATGGTATAAATTACAAATTTTTACTTCCTGAGCGTAAGCAAAGGAAGTATTGTAATCGAGTCCATCGGCGTAACTCTCTACTTTTACGTTTTGTCGACCTTTCATGACCCTTACAGTACGAAGGTCTCCCGTTTCCGTCTGTCTGTCTGTCTGTCCGTCTGTCTGTTCGTCTGTCTGCCGTCCCGGATTTTTATTAAACAGTTAATTTTCGAAAGTACTGGACCGATTGTTGTGAACGTTTGTATTTATAATATATAGAATATCATGTAGATGGTAAAACGCTAACCAAAATTTGTCTACTCATACCCACCAATAATGTGATGACGTCACCTCAAAATTTTGCTGAATAAATCCCATCTTAAATGTGCAAAGTATGATGAGACAATACTTGTCATTTATGATTCCCTTCATATTTTTTGGATTTGCATATACAGGATGACTCAAAAAATTAATGAATGCGTGGATTAATTTTATTGATCCAATCAGGAACTACAAAACCGAATGCTTTGAAATCTTGTAGATATTTTAAAGTTATCATAGGCATGGTAAATTTTTGATCAAAATGTATTTGCTCATCCCCCCTAAAAAATTGTGTAAAGAAAAAACTCAATTCGAAAATGCTGTATGTTTCATTGTACGTCAGGAGCAAGGGAAGTTCTGTCGAAACAACTTTCGACCAATTTTTTGAATGAAAGTTTGTCATCTGTCACTGTTAAACTCGTGAATGAAGTGGATCGCCCGTCACTATCTAAATTGGAAATCTAACCTCAAATTATTAATAGACGTTAGATATATCTCAGTTTGCAGAAATATTGTACAATGATGACTAGAACTGTCCATGTTGATGACGTCATCACAAATTTTTTATTGGCCAAATTAAGAACAAGTCACCCCATTTTCTCGAAAATGTGAGAAACACGTCTTTATGATAACAATGATAAAATAAGAACTATAATATTCAGAACTTTCGTTCCATTGTGGTTTAATTAATAATTTTAGTCTGCGTGACATTCTTTCGATGTATTAACATAAATAAACGCTTAAGCTTCAGATTGCGGTGGTCGAGGTGGTAATACGGTCGACATAAAATTCCTTTGGAAAGGTCGAACTTATTTGAGCTGTTGCGTCGTCATGCTGAAAAAATCCATTCTGTAATTCTTTAGGATCAAGCTAGTCAATGAATTTTTGCAGCGTGTTTTGATATTCTTTCATTTTTCTGGATGTAAAGGCGTCTGTTCAAAATAATGAGGATTTTCTGCACTCTATATCCTCATTATAGGCAACCCACTCTTTAATTTTGATTTCAAGATTAAGTTGAGCTGAGTCGCCCTGACCTAACTTGAGAGAACCTGACTTGACCTGACGACACCTGACCTGAGTAAAGTTAACCTGACTTGACTTCGTGACATTGTTATGAAAAAAAAAAGTTACTGCGACCTATGTAAAACAAAACAGAAAATCCAAACCTCACACACCTCTCTTTTTCCAGAGCCTCCGTCCCCGAAGGCGGCGACAAAGTCGAACAGGGTTCCCTCAAACAATACCACGTGGACAAAACATTCGCCGATCGTCGTTACAAAGTCCAATCCGCACGTACCTACTTCTACTTGAACGAAGCCACTTGCGAACGAAACATGGAGACCTTCATCCGATGCCTGGAGGCCGTAGCGGGTCAGTCTCCCATCATTCTTTGCTTTTTTCTTTTTCGTTTTTTTTTTTTTATTTATTAAATTTCGAAAACTGACCCCAACCACCGACCCACGAACCGTCCTCGCTAGACTTGGCATAACACCTGAACAGGTGTCTATTATTGTGTGCGTCCTTGATGGCCACCGCTATGTGGTATTTTTAGCAGGCGTTGCAGCATCCGAAGACGTTTCGGGGGGTCACAATTTTCGAAATAGACGATTTGTTTTGATAACCCATTTGTTTCTGTTCCTTAGACTTTCAGAAGCATCCATCAGGTAAAGTAACCGTTTTTGACAGGGACGTGTTGTGAGAGAAAGAGAGAGAGAATGGGCGCGAAAAGGGTTCCCTGCGAGTCGGGGAACGAGCTTTGAGCTGTTGCGTAAGCCCATTTTTTTATCAGTTCGTTGGTATTTTTGGGTCTAGGGGCCAGCACTAGGTTTTTTTGTTTTTTATTTTTAGATCTCTGTTTTTTTTTTTTTTTTTTGTTGTCGTAGGGTATAGCTGCTATTTAGGGGCACTAGATGAGACTAGGGTTCGCGGAGGCACTTTTAGTTTTAGTTCTAGTTCTAATTTTAGTTGTTGGTGTCTTTTTTTATAGTTGCATTTGTTTCGTATAAAATTCCACAGGTAAGTGTCGATAATTCAACCAACAAAAACCAAAAAGATATCTTTAGATTATCTTCTTTGTTATTCATTGTACGTTGTGTAATTGTTTTGGGATTTAAGGAAATCGTGTTGGCACCAAAACGATGAACACAGTTCAACAATTCTGTCGTTGATTTATATACAGTATTTATAAGTGTCATATTTGTGCTTGGAATTTTTATTCTTTTCGAACTCAATAACAAAGCCACTTGGCTTTTGCTTTTTTTAGTTACGGCGTTTTACAAAAGTGGGGAATTAAAAAATTTGATTCCTTGTTTTTGGAAAACTGTATACTTGTGTCTACGCTTCGCTGGTAGTTTTTTCAGTTTTCTATTCTTGTTTGCGTAGATCGCTATGGTAAGTTTTTGAGTTCACTGCACTTTTTTTCGTCTATGTGTAATCAACCTCTATACCGGGTGTCTGAAAATGGCGGATTAACTCTTGAGTACGTCGTGTACGGGAGTTTCGGGCGTGAGTGGGCGGGGCTTCGTTGCCAAATTGTCGTAACTTTGATGTTCAACTTTTGCCGTATTTAAACGGCTTGTAGAAGAAAAGTGGAGGATTTAAGCTGATTACTACAAAAATTTATCTTTTTAGACATGTTTTAAGTTTCTTGTTGTCGAAATAAGTCTACACATATTAAGAAGAAAAGGCAAAATGTAGCCCCACCCGCCCTATCTCAGTTGTGACGAATTTTTCATTCGTTGTCAGATTGAGGGGCGGGGCTTAATTGCAAGATATTTGTCTACAAGAATTTTATCAGTTTAAACATGCTTTAAGTTTCTTGTTCTCAAAAGACGACTACGTATATTAAGAAAAAAGGCAAAATATAAGCCCCGCCCACCCGCCCTATCTCAATTCTGATGATCCGATTTTTATTCGTCGTAAGCCGAGGGGCGGAGTTTTAATTGCAAAATCCACATTTCCTTACAAACATTTTAATATTTTAGACGTGGTTTAAGTTTCTAAGATAAAAAAATTATCACAATCGAGATGGGGTGGGTGGGCGGGGTATATATTTTCCCTTTTTTTGTTAATATGCCTAGTATTCTTTGAACAACGCGATACTCAAAAACATGTTTTTTATTGTAGAAAAATCAGAATTTTGCAATTAAGCTCCGCCCCCTTGGCTCACGGCGAATAAAAAAATCATCACAATCGAGATAGGGCGGGTGGGCGGGCTTACTTTTTACCTGTTTGTTTTAGTATGTGTAGACTTCTTTTCATTACATGAAACTTAGAACATGTTTAAACGGAAAATTTGTAGAAGGAAATTTCGACATTGCAATTAGGCGCCGCCCCATAATTGTAAAATCTATATTTCCTTGCAAAAATGTACCATTTTAACCATGTTCTAAGTTTCTTGTTGTGAAAAGATGGCTATGTATATTAAGAAAAACAAAGGCAAAATATAAGCCCCGCCCACCCACCCTATCTCAATTCTGATGATCCGTTTTTTAGTCGTCGTAAGCAGAGGGGTAAAGCTTAATTGCAAAATCCATATTTCCTTACAAAAATTTACCATTTTAAAGGTGTTTTATGTTTCTAAGATAAAAAAAAAATCATTACAATTGAGATCGGGTGGGTGGGCGGGGCTTATATTTTCCCTTTTTGTCCTAATATGCCTAGTATTCTTTGAACAATGCGATACTCAAAAACATGTTTTTTATTTCTTGTAGAGAAATAAGGATTTTGCAATTAAGCTCCGCCCCCTTGGCTCACGACGAATAAAAAAAATCATCACAATCGAGATAGGGTGGGTGGGCGGGCTTACCTTTTGCCTTTTTGTTTTAGTATGTGTAAACTTCTTTTCATAACATGAAAATTAAAACACGTTTAAATGGAAAATTTGTGTTAGGAAATATAGATTTTGCTATTAGGCGCCGCCCCATAATTGCAAAATCCATATTTCCTTGCAACAATCTACAATTTTAACCATATTCTAAGTTTCTTGTTGTTAAAAGATGCCTATGTATATTAAGAAAAAAAAAGCAAAATATAGGCCCCGCCCACCCGCCCTATCTCAATTCTGATGATCCGTTTTTTAGTCGTCGTAGCCGAGGGGTAAAGCTTAATTGCAAAATCCATATTTCCTTACAAAAATTTTAATATTTTAAACGTGGTTTAAGTTTCTAAGATAAAAAAATTATCACAATCGAGATGGGGTGGGTGGGCGGGGTATATATTTTCCCTTTTTTTGTTAATATGCCTAGTATTCTTTGAACAACGCGATACCCAAAAACATGTTTTTTATTGTAGAGAAATAAGAATTTTGCAATTAAGCTCCGCCCCCTTGGCTCACGACGAATAAAAAAATCATCACAATCGAGATAGGGCGGGTGGGCGGGCTTACTTTTTACCTGTTTGTTTTAGTATGTGTAGACTTCTTTTCATTACATGAAACTTAGAACATGTTTAAACGGAAAATTTGTAGAAGGAAATTTCGACATTGCAATTAGGCGCCGCCCCATAATTGCAAAATCTATATTTCCTTGCAAAAATGTACCATTTTAACCATGTTGTAAGTTTCTTGTTGTGAAAAGATGGCTATGTATATTCAGAAAAACAAAAGCAAAATATAAGCCCCGCCCACCCACCCTATCTCAATTCTGACGATCAGTTTTTTAGTCGTCGTAAGCCGAGGGGTAAAGCTTAATTGCAAAATCCATATTTCCTTACAAAAATTTACCATTTTAAAGGTGTTTTATGTTTCTAAGATTAAAAAAAATCATTACAATTGAGATGGGGTGGGTGGGCAGGGTTTATATTTTCCCTTTTTTTCCTAATATGCCTAGTATTCTTTGAACAATGCGATACTCAAAAACATGTTTTTTATTTCTTGTAGAGAAATAAGGATTTTGCAATTAAGCTCCGCCCCCTTGGCTCACGACAAATAAAAAAAATCATCACAATCGAGATAGGGTGGATGGGCGGGCTTACATTTTGTCTTTTTGTTTCAGTATGTGTAGACTTAAATGGAAAATTTGTGTAAGGAAATATCGATTTTGCCATTAGGCGCCACCCCATAATTGCAAAATCTATATTTCCTTGCAAAAATGTACCATTTTAACCATGTTCTAAGTTTCTTGTTGCGAAAAGATGGTTATGTATATTAGGAAAAAAAGGCAAAATATAAGCCCCGCCCAGCCACCCTATCTCAATTCTGATGATTCGATTTTTATTCGTCGTAAGCCGAGGGGCGGAGCTTACTTGCAAAATCTAAATTTCCTTACAAAAATTTACCATTTGAAACGTGTTTTGAGTTCCTAAGATTAAAAAAAATCATCACAATTGAGACGGGGTGGGCGGGCGGTTTTTTTTCCCCTTTTTTTTTCTTAATATACCTAGTATTCATTGAACAACGTAATACTCAAAGCATGTTTTTTAATTCTTGTAGAAAAATAAGAATTTTGGTATTAAGCTCACAACGAATAAAGAAATCATCACAATCGAGATAGGGCGGGTGGGCGGGCTTACATTTTGCCTGTTTGTTTTTGTATGTGTACACTTCTTTTCATTACATGAATTACATGATTTATTACTGCGTCTTATATATTTTTAGTTTTCTTTCTTTTTTTGCTGAGTATTTTCTATGTTTAAAGTTGATAGTTATTGCGATTTTTTAAATATTTCTATTGAAAGGCGTTTACTTGTTTAAATTCCATGTAACTTGATTTTTTACTTTTTTTTTAAGAGACACATTAACACATTAGAAAAATGAGGACAAGGAATACAGTAAGATGCAGTAATAAAGTACAGGCGTGCCATTTAAATAAACTGAAATATCGATATTTGAAAATTGTAGTTTTAGAATTGTTTATAAACACCCTGTATTATTAATATTTGATTTAGTTGATACCACAACAAAGCGAGCACCTTTATTTAGCCTAAGAATACGTGAGTCAAAATATGTAAAAATATATAGGGTATTTTATAAAAAAAAAACAAGTTACGTGTTACGTCTTAAAAACATGAGTACATATGTTAAGAAAAAAGGCAAAATATAAGCCCCGCCCACCCGCCCTATCTCAATTGTGATTAAAATTATTATAACTCCACCAAAATGTGAGAAGGATTTTTTTACTATTTTTCCCAGACTCCCCAGTTGATTGTTAAGAGCGTAGCGAAAAGTTAATCCGCCATTTTCCAAACACCCGATATAATTCCTAACTTACTCGATTTGATTTTTTTAAGCCAAAGTCAACTTTTTTTGTTAAATGTGTTCACGTGTACAGGGGTGTTGTCTTAAATTTGTCTCGATGATCTCTAATCAGTTTTACTTGTGTTTCTTAAGTATTTATATCGATATTTTAAACCAGCCTAAGGGTGCAACGCGTGCTGAACACTTAAATTTGACACGAACGTAAACCGTGACGCCCTTTTTGTGCGAGAGCGTAAATCTGGGGTTTTTAGGCAAGACTTAATTAAAGAGGGTCGCTTTTGTTCCTTTCGAAATTAAAAAGGTCGAGTCATCAAACGCCCCAGAATCACGGTGACCGAAACTAATACAGTTATAAATTGTCAAAAAGGTCACGCGTAGATAAAGGACCGCAGATCAAACAAGAACGTACGAGGGACCGAAATGAATACATAAATTGAGTAAGAGGGTCCCGGGTAAGTAAAAGCCGCAAATGGAACATGCTTGTTCAAAGGACCGGGAAACTCCGTTTCGACGCTACGAATAAATAAATAACCGGAGAGATATTGTAGGTTTCTATGACGATGACGGTGTCAATTAGCAGAACATCTGGATTTTAACATAAAGTTAATGACGCATTCTTGTTGCTTATTAATTAACATTATTGAACAAATTGTTTATGAATATATTAGCATAACATGAATTAAAACATTTCTTAAATTACATAAAAATTTGAGTACTGTAGTAAATGAACAATTTTCCGGCGTATTTCATAGTTGACTTTGTAAATGTTCGTCACCACGCCACCATGAATAGCGAAATGGTTTATTTTCCACACAACTAATCACAAGGTCAATATCTTTTAAACGTGTCATAAATATCAATGTACATCTTACGTAACAATATCTATTACTGAGATTGATCTGATTGAAACCAGGCTTCTACGTTTAGAAAAATTGGGAGCAGTGCCGTGTCGGATTGTTTTAAAATTAAATTTCCCCCTTCAAGCTAAAATCAATTACGTTCACAGAATTTCATGAAAGACACACCCTGTACACGAAAGTGACCGAAACTGACAGGACCACATTGTCCCTTCGTGCTTTTCCGCTAAATCGTTACTTTTTTGTCCGCAGGTGCCACATACGGCACTGGCATCACAGCCATCAAACTCACCGCCCTCGGTAGGCCCCAACTCTTGGTAAGTCCGCCCCTGTCCCGCTAATAACAAACCCCTAAACCAACTTACCGTCGACAGCTTCAACTGTCTGAAGTAATCATGCGCGCCCGTAAATACATGACGGAAATCGTAGGCGGCGAAGGCAACGTCTTATCTCACCACATGACCATCCAAGATCTCGAACAGAAGCTGTCCAAAATCAAAGACCAAGAATCGGTTAAGAAGTTCCTCACTCAGATCACCGCGGACAAGCAAGGGTGAGCCTCGAAACGCCCCCTTAACTTATTTCCCGCCCCTCTCATGTCTACGTCGTGTTGACGTGTGGTTGGTTTGTGTTTTAAGGGTTCCGCACGGAGGGCGCTAGTGAGTATCGACAGTTTTGAACACCCTGTAGGTATACTCGCTAGCTGCTTCTTCGCTCGGGACGTAACACATCCTCTCCATGTTAGTTTTCTCTTGTCCCACGATCCCGTTGAAATTTTTTTTTGGAGTGGCCGTTTAGAGCAGCGCCATCTATTGTTGACAGTTATTGAAATAGACGTTGTTGTTGGTCGCAGTATCCTGCACTTGTTCCCGTGGTCAGGCATCATCGACGAGAACCAAGAATTGAGCAATACGTTCCGGGTGCCGGATCTGAAGACGGGGAGGATGTCGAGGTTGATCACGCAGCTGTCGCCGAAGGAGGAGGAGATGTTCAGGAACATGATCAGGAGGATGAACACCATTGTTAAGGTATAGTCTCTTAAAAACACACATGCCAAAATTGACAGCTGTGGTCTGACATGTTAGCACTGCTACCAATAATTGAGAATTGTCAACACAAAATATTTGCTTCCATTATTAATAGTCACCTGGTAGCTTCATTGAGTTTCCTAATAGAACCAGTGTAATATATGTTTTTAAGATTGGTAGTTATTACAAATGTCACTGTCAAAATATAAAAAAAATTAAAATTTTATGGTGGTATGTTAGATTGTCAAATGTGCATGTAAAATGTCAAAATTGCTAACTGTGAACTGACACTCCAGGATTACCACCAATTATTCAAAATTGCCAATACAAAAATTTGCTTCAATCATTAACGATCATCTCGCTTTTGACAAATGAGTTAGAAAACTGTCAAACCAAGCCGAAAAGATCGTGAATGGATAACACAGAATGTTGGTGAATTTTTTGTCAGGTTGGCGACATATTTAATATTTTATGTTGGCATACCTGATTGCCAAATTGACATCTATGACACCAAATTAGTAAGTAGGTGCCATCATCACAATAAGTTTGTTAGGCACGCTTATGTGAAAATTCATAACTGTGAACTAATATACAAACATTGCTACCAACAATTCAGAATTGCCAACACAAAAATTTGCGTCAGTTATTAACGGTCATCCGGTATTTAATAAATGAAGTAGAAAACTGTCAAACCAGACCGAAGTAATTGTTAGACTACTGACAGACAAAAAAAAAACTATACTTACCATCGAATCAGTTTGTCCAACATTAAGAAAAAATATCATTGCTTACTTTACTTTGGAAATATTCTGAAGGGATAATATTCAATAAATGAAGTAGAAAACCGTCAAACTACTGACAAATAACTAATGACCGAATCAATTTGTCCAACATGAAGAAAAACATATCAGAGCCTGCTTTATTTTGAAAGTTGTGAATGGATAATACTGAATGATTGTCAATGTTAGTGATTTTTTTTGTCAAGTTGGCAACATATTTAATATTTTATGTTGGCTTATCTGATTGTCAAATGGAGATTTATGACAACAAGTCAGTACCTGCTGTTACCTCAACAAGTTTTTAAGGCACGTTTATGTCAAAATTGACAGCTGTGAACTGACATACAAGCATTGCTGCCAATAATTCAGAATTGCCAACACAAAAATTTGCTTTAATCATTAACAGTCATCTGGTATTTAATAACTGAAGTAGAAAACTGTCAAACGAGGCCAAAGCAATTATCAGACTACTGACAGACAAAAAATTATACCTACCATCGAATGAGTTTGACCAACATGAAGAAAAAATATCAATACCTTCTTTGCTTCGAAAGGGTCGTCAATGGATAATACAGAGTGCTTATTAATGTTAGTGATTTTTTTCGTCAGGTTGGCAACATATTTAATATTTTATGTTGGCATACCTGAATAGCAAATTGACATTAGTGACACCAAGTCAGTAAGTGCCATCATCTCAATAAGTTTGTAAACCACGCTTATGTCAAAATTGACAATTGTGAACTGACATACAAGCATTGCTACCAATAAATCAGAATTGCCAACACAAAAATTTGCTTCAGTAATTAACAGTCATCCGATATTCAATAAATGAAGTAACACTACTAACAGACAAAAAAACTATACTCACAGTCGAATCAGTTTATCCAACGTGAAGAAAAAAAATCCATGCCTACTTTACTTTAAAAATATTCTGAATGGATAATATTCAATAAATGAAGTATAAAACTGTCAAACTACTAACACACAAATATATGACCGAATCAGGTTGTCCAACATAAAGAAAAAATATCAGTCCCTGCTTTACTTCGAAAGGGTCGTGAATGGATAATACTGAGTGATTATTAATATTAGTGATTTTTTTGTCAGGTTGGCCATATTCAATATTTTACGTTGGCATATCTGATTGTATAATTGACATTTATGACAGCAAGTCAGTAGCTGCCATCATCTCAGTAAGTTTGTTAGGCACGCTTATGTGAAAATTCGCAACTGTGAACTAACATACAAACATTGCTACCGACAATTCAGAATTGCCAACACAAAAATTTGCGTCAGTTATTAACGGTCATCTGGTATTTAATAAATGAAGTAGAAAACTGTCAAACCAGGTCGAAGTAATTGTTAGACTACTGACAGACAAAAAAAAACTATACCTACCATCGAATCAGTCTGTCCAACATTAAGAAAAAATATCAATGCTTATTTTACTTTAGAAATATTCTGAAGGGATAATATTCAATAAATGAAGTAGAAAACTGTTAAACTACTGACAAATAACTAATGACCGAATCAATTTGTCCAACATGAAGAAAAAATATCAGAGCCTGCTTTATTTTGAAAGTTGTGAATGGATAATACTGAATGATTGTCAATGTTAGTGATTTTTTTGTCAGGTTGGCAACATATTTAATATTTTATGTTGGCATATCTGATTGTCAAATGGACATTTATGACACCAAGTCGGTACCTGCTGTTACCTCAACAAGTTTTTAAGACACGTTTATGTCAAAATTGACAGCTGTGAACTGACATACAAGCATTGCTGCCAATAATTCAGAATGGCCAACATAAAAATTTGCTTCAATAATTAACAGTCCCTGCTTTACTTCGAAAGGGTCGTGAATGCATAATACTGAGTGATTATTAATATTAGTGATTTTTTTGTCAGGTTGGCCATATTCAATATTTTACGTTGGCATACCTGATTGTCTAATTCACATTTTTGATAGCAAGTCAGTATCTCAATAAGTTTGTTAGGCACGCTTATGTGAAAATTCACAATTGTGAACTGATATACAAGCATTGCTACCAACAATTCAGAATTGCCAACACAAAAATTGGCTGCAGCTATTAACAGTCATCTGGTATTTAATAATTCAAGTAGAAAACTGTCAAGCGAGGCCGAAGCAATTGCCAGATGACTGACAGACAAAAAATTATACCTACCATGGAATCAGTTTGTCCAACATGAAGAAAAAAATATCCGTGGCTGCTTTACTTCGGAAGGGACGTGACTGGATAACACTGAGTGATTTATTAATGTTAATGATTTTGTCCGGTTGGCAACATGTTTAATATTTTATGTTGGCATACCTGATTGCCAAATTGACATTTATGACACCAAGTCGTAGCTACCATCATCTCAATAAGTTTGTTAGGCACGCTTATGTGAAAATTCACAACTATGAACTGACATACAAGCATTGCTACCAACAATTCAGAACTGCCAACACAAAAATTTGCTTCAGTCATTAACAGTCATCTTGTATTTAATAATTGAAGTAGAAAACTGTCAAACGAGGCCGAAGTAATTGTCAGACTACTGATAGACAAAAAATTATACCTACCATGGAATCAGTTTGTCTAACATGAAGAAAAAACTGTCCGTGCCTGCTTTACTTCGGAAGGGACGTGAATGGATAATACTGAGTGATTATTAATGTTAATAATTTTGTCAGGTTGGCAACATATTTACTATTTTATGTTGGCATACCTGATTGCCAAATTGACATTTATGATACCAAGTCGTAGCTGCCATCATCTCAATAAGTTTGTTAAGCACGCCTTATGTCAAAATTCACAACTAACTGTAAAGTGACATACAAGCATTGCTACCAACAATTCCGAATTGCCAACACAAAATTTGCTTCAGCCATTAATAACAGTCATGTGGTATTTAATAAATGAAGTAGAAAACTGTCAAACCAGACCGAAGTAATCGTTAGACTACTGACAGACAAAAAAAAACTATACCTACCATCGAATCAGTTTGTCCAACATGAAGAAAAAATATCAATGATTATTTTACTTTGGAAATATTCTGAAGGGATAATATTCAATAAATGAAGTACAAAACTGTCAAACTACTGACAGATAACTAAAGATTGTATCAATTTGTCTAACATGAAGAAAAAAATATCAATATCTGCTTTACTTGGAAAAGATCGTCAATGGATAATTCTAAGTGACAGTTAATGTTGGTGATTTTTTTGTCACGTTGGCAATATATTTAATATTTTATGTTGACATACCTGATTACCAATATGACACCAAGTCAGTAGGTGGCATCATCTCAATAAGTTTGTTAAGCACGCTTATGTCAAAATTCACAACTAACTGAACTGATATACAAGCATTGCCAACAACAATTCAGAATTGCCAACACAACAATATCCTTCAGTCATTACCAGTCATCTGGTATTTAATAAATGAAATAAGAAAACTGTCAAACGAGGGCGAAATAATCGTTAGACAACTGACAGACAAAAAACTATACCTACAATCGAATGAGTTTATCCAATTTGAAGAAAAAATATCAGTGCCTGCTTTACTTCGAAATGGTCATGAATGGATAATACTGAGTGGTTATTAATGTTAGCGATTTTTTTGTCACGTTGGCCATATATTTAATATTTTATGTTGGCATACCTGATTACCAAATTGACATTTATGACACCAAGTCAGTAGGTGCCATCATCTCAATAAGTTTGTTAAGCACGCCTTATGTCAAAATTCACACTAACTGTGAACTGACATACAAGCATTGCCAGCAACAATTCAGAATTGCCAACACAACAATTTGCTTCAATGCCTACTTTACTTCCAAAATGTCGTGAATGGATAATATTCAATAAATGAAGTAGAAAGCTGTCAAACTACTGACAGATAACTATACCACCGAATTAGTTTGTCCAACATGAAGAAAAAAAATCAATACCTACTTTACTTGGAAAAGATAGTTAGTAGATAATACTGAGTGACAGTTAATGTTGGTGTTTTTTTTTTGGCAAGTTGGCGACATATTTAATATTTTGTGTTGGCATACCTGATTACGAAATTGACAGTTATGACACCAAGGCAGTAGGTGCCATCATCTCAATAAGTTTGTTAAGCACGCCTTATGTCAAAATTCACAACTAACTGTGAACTGACATGCAAGCATTGCCAGCAACAATTCAGAGTTGCCAACACAACAATTTGCTTCAGTCATTAACAGTCATCTGGTATTTAATAAATGAAGTAAGAAAACTGTCAAACGAGGGCGAAGTAATCGTTAGACAACTGACACAAAAAACTATACCCACGATCGAATCAGTTTGTCCAACATAACGAAAAAGGATCAATGCCTAATGGCCTACTTTATTGACAGACAACTATACAACCGAATCAGTTTTTCCAACATGAAGAAAAAAATATCAGTGCCTGCTTTACTTCGAAATGGTCATGGATAATACTGAGTGATTACTAATGCTAGCGATTTTTTTGTCAGGTTGGCAACACATTTAATATTTTATGTTATCATATCTGATTGTCAAATTGACATTTATGACACCAAGTCGGTACCTGCTTGTTATCTCAACAAGTTTGTAAAGCACGTTTATGTCAAAATTGACAGCTGTGAACTGACATATAAACATTGCTGCCAGTAATTCAGAATTGCCAACACAAAAATTTGCATCAATCATTAACAGTCATCCGATATTTGATAAATGAAGTAGAAAACTGTCGAACGAGGCCGAATAATTGCCAGATGACTAGCAGAGAAAAACTAACCATCGAATCAGTTTGTCCAACATGAAGAAAAAATATCAATACCTGCTTTACTTGAAAAAGATCGTTGATGGAAAATACTAAGTGACAGTTAATGTTGGTGATTGTTTTTGTCAAGTTGGCGACATATTTAATATTTTATGTTGGCATACCTGATTACCAAATTGACATTTATGACACCAAGTCAGTAGGTGCCATCATCTCAATAAGTTTGTGAAGCACGCCTTATGTCAAAATTCACAACTAACTGTGAACCGACATACAAGCATTGCCAGCAACAATTCAGAGTTGCCAACACAAAAAATTGCTTCAGTCATTAACAGTCATCCCATATTTAATAATTGAACTAGGAAACTGTCAAACCAGGCCAAAGTAATTGTTAGACTACTGATAGACAAAAATCTATAGCTACCATTGAATCAGTTTGTCCAACAAAATGAAAAAATCTCAATCTCTACTTTACTTTGAAAACATTCTGAATGGATAATATTCAATAAATGAAGTAGAAAACTGAAGGAAAAATATCAGTGCCTACTTTACTTTGAAAGGATCGTGAATGGAAAATACTGGGTGATTATTAATGTTAGTGTTTTTTTTTATCAGGTTGGCATCATACAGTATTTTATGTTAGCACACCTGATTGCCAAGTTGACATTTATGACAATTCAGTAACTACCGTCATCACAAGAAGTATGTTAGGCATTGCTACCATAAATTCAGAATTGCCAACCCAAACATTTGCTTTAGTCATCTGGTATTAAATGAATGAAGTAGAAAACTGTCAAACTACTGACATACAACTATACCTCGATATCAGTTCATGCAACATGATGAAAACATATCAATGCCTGCTTTACTTCGAAAACATGATGGATAATACTGAGTGGCAATTAATGTTGGTGATTTTTTTGTCAAGTTGCCAATATGTTTAATATTTTATGTTGGCATACCTGATTCCCAAATTGATATTTATGACACCAATTCGGAGGCTGTTATCATCTCAACTAGTTTTTTTAGGCGCGCTCATATCAAAATTGACAACTAAGGTTTGACATGCGAACATTGCTGCCAGTAATTCAGAATTGCCAACACAAAAATCATTAATAATTACCCGGTGACTTCACTGAGAGTCGTAATACAACTGGCGTAATTTATGTTGTCAAAATTGGTAGTTATTACAAATGTCATTGTCAGATAATAATAACGTTTAAAATGATTGCATAACTGGTTGTCAAATGGACATTTATGACACTAAATCAGTAGCTGTCATCTTCTGAAAACGTTTGTTGTACACGCCCATGTCAAAATTGACAACTGTGAATTGGCATACCACGAATACAGAATTGCCAACACAAAATCTACTTAAATAATTAATAGTGACCCGCTAGCTTCATTGAATTTTGTAATAGAACTAGTATAATTTATTTTTTCAAATGTCGATGTCAAGTAATAATGAAGTTATAATTTTATGGTGGCATTCTTGATTGTCAAATAGACATGAATGACACAAAGTTATCATTAGTCAAAATTGACAACTATGAACTGACGTGCTGACATTGTTGTCACTAATTCAGAATTGGCAGTACAAAATAGGATGAATCATTAATACTTACCTGGTAGCTTCACTGAGAGTCGTAATAGAACTGGTCTAATTTATGTTCTCAAGGTTGGTAATTATTACAAATGTCACTTTCAGATAATAAAAGTTAAAATGTTATGATGGCTTACCTGATTGTCAAATGGACATTTATGACAACAAGTCATTAGTAGCTGACATCTTCGCAAGGCGTTAGTTAGGCGCGCTCATACCCCGTGATCAGAAATGACTGAGTCTGTTGGCAATCCTGGATTTGAAATTGGTATCATGATGGTTTCTATAATTTTCGGTTGTCAGCTGTCAAGATTGACAGATTGTTGACATATTTGTAATTTGCACAATGTTTCCAAAAGATAACCTGAATTTATCGTATATCACAATTACTTCCGTTATGCCTACATAAAGTTTTAGGAAAAGTACTACCGCTACCAACAGATTCGGTCATTTCTGATCTCGCTATGCAACGTGAACTGATATGGCAGGAATTCAGAATTGCCAACACAAAAAATTGTTTCAAGTGAAAAACATGGTGATATTTGTCCGCACGCAACATGAAGCTTTTAAATTAAGCATCAAATTCGATTGGTGGATTTTGTGGCGCCAAATTCTAAATTTGCGAAAATTAGCCGAAATGAGTCATTGTGGCCAATCTCAATTTGAGTGCGGACAAATATTCCCATTTTTTACCTCCATTTCTTAGTCATTTATTTTTTCAAAACACTCAACCAAGGAAAATAACTAAACAAACTAAGTCAACCTCAGTGTCGCCAACATGCATACAAAAAAAACACTAGTTTCTTCGGTAGTTTTATTCATAAAAATAAAAACTAATAGAAAACAATAATACAAAAACCCGAATTTTTGCAGGCTGCTCAGGACATGGACGTCCGCATCATGGTGGACGCCGAACAGACCTATTTCCAGCCAGCCATCACCCGTATCACCCTGGAATTCATGCGAAAATACAACAAAGAGAAAGCTATAGTGTTCAACACGTACCAGTGCTACCTTCGGAACGCCTTCGACGAGGTCACGACCGACCTGGAGCAAGCGAAAAGACAGAATTTCTACTTCGGGGCGAAATTAGTCCGCGGCGCCTACCTCGAACAGGTTCGCCAACCGACAACCCCCAGATCTCTAGATCGTTACGAGTAAAATTTTCCAGGAGAGGGCCCGCGCGGCAGCCCTGGGATACCCCGACCCCACTAACCCCAGTTTCGAAGCGACCTCCGACATGTACCACAAAACGCTCACCGAGTGCTTGAGGCGGATCAAAGCCTTCAAGGACTTGGGTGAAGAAAAGAAGATCGCCATAATGGTGGCCTCGCATAACGAAGACACTGTCCGCTTCGCCATCCAGAAGATGAAGGAGTTCGGCATCGAGCCCGAGGACAAGGTCATCTGTTTCGGCCAGCTGTTGGCCATGTGCGACTACATCACTTTCCCGTTAGGTGAGTGGACCCGAGGTGGCGCAGTCGGTGGGATTGACGTCGAGTTCGGTTTCAGGTCAGAGTGGGTACTCGGCTTACAAATATATTCCGTACGGGCCTGTCAACGAGGTGCTGCCGTACCTGTCCAGAAGGGCCCACGAGAACAAGGGCGTGCTGAAGAAGATCAAGAAGGAGAAGAGGTTACTGGCGAGCGAGATCCTAAGGCGTTTCGCAACCGGAAAATGGTGGTACACACCAAAGGGCGACTACACCCCTGTCTAAAGGTGAGAGGGTGGGGGGTAGGTGGCGTGTTGTCGGTTTGTTGAAGGTGTTGTTTTCTGCAGGGAAGAGGAACGACCCGAAGTACTTTTTTAAACGAGCCTCCGTGGGGTACCGAACCTATTTTAGATAAGTAGTTGCAAAAATACAGTAAAAGACAGTCCACCGGAAACAAAGTCACGTCTGTGTGGGATCGTTCGTCCAGAAATAAAAAGTAGGTTAAGAGTATGAAAAGTCTGAATTTTATTAAGGACAATATTAAATAATCCGTAAGAGTTAACAGTTTCGCCAGGACGAAATTTTTCACACAGATCCGGATTGAGTTAGTGCTTAGTAATTAAAATTTAGTTAGACTATGAAAATTATGTACAGATGTTCAGTGTGCGTTTTAAAACAAAAGAAAACCCAAAAAAAGTACGCGCGTCTGCCCGACTCGGTCGGAGTGTGATTGTGGAGGTTTACGTTTCTTGTCTTTTTTTTTTTTTTAATTCGTTTCGTCGACTTAAATGTTATTTTGGGGAGGCAAACAAAGCACGGCGTACAGAACGAATTCGATGTAAATTGAGTATTAACCTATTGTAAGATATTGACGGTGAATCTTAGTAATTTATTAGTTTGTTGAAATTTGTATCATTTTTATAGCCTGTGATGATAGAATTTTTTTCTGTAAAAAATGTCAACTGAATCTGCCTTTGAGTATTTTTTAAATTGTTTAGTTTGGTGTGATTGAATAAATTTAATTGAAGTAATGTTGTCTGTTATTTTGTAAATGTTTTCTCGCTTTGTTGTTGCGACATGTTCTTATCGTTAGTCATACGAACAAGTCAATTCTGTGTCCTTATTAAACGTAATGTTCTGACAATAAGTACAAGAATAAAGGTTATAAGTGTTTACCCCTATTATTTCGGCCCTGTCCTTCCCGCATACCCGCCACTGTCCAGATTTTGGGCGTCCCTGCAAAAAGAGTCAACATTTTCATTGTCGTTGGAAAGTGATAGAGAATATGCAACACTTTTTAGACACCCCTAAAAATACCAAGAAAATTGAAAAAGAATTTTGGACATCCCTGACGACGACCTAGAAATCGCGACGAAATTTTGGACACCCCTAAAAGCGATACGAGAATTGCGAACAATTTTTGTGCACCCCTGAAATTTACTGGAAATATCCGACGAAATCTTGGACACCGCTTGCGACGAGCGAGAAATTATTGCAAAATTTTGAACACCCCTGAAATTCAGTGGTTCGACGAATTCTTGGACACCTTGAACCATCGCGGAGAAATTTTGGACACCCCTTGTGACTAGAGAGAAATTATTGCAAAATTTTGGACACCCCTGAAATTCAGTGGGAATATCCGAAGAACTCTTGGACACCCTTGATCCATCGCGGAGAAATTTTGGACACTCCTTGCGACGAGCGAGAAATTATTGCGAAATTTTGGAAACCACTGAAATCCGACGAAATCTTGGACAGCCTTGTTCCGTCGCGGGGAAATTTTGGACACCCCTGAAATTCAGTGGGAATATCGACGAACTCTTAGACACCCTAAGATCCGTCACGGGGAAACTTTGGACACCCCTTGCGATGAGCGAGAAAATATTGCAAAATTTTGGACACCTCTCAATTCAGTGTGAATATACGACGAACGCTTGGACACCTCATCGCGGAGAAATTTTGGACACCCTTGATCCGTCGCGGAGAAATTTTGGAAACCCCTTGTGACTAGAGAGAAATTATTGTAAAATTTTGGACACCCCTGAAATTCAGTGGGAATATCGACGAACTCTTGGACACCCTAAGATCCGTCACGGGGAAACTTTGGACACCCCTTGCGATGAGTGAGAAAATATTGCAAAATTTTGGACACCCTTGATTCATCGCGGAGAAATTTTGGACACCCCTTGTGACCAGAGAGAAATTATTGAGAAATTTTGGACACCCCTGAAAATATCCGATGAAATCTTGGACACCCTTGATCTGTTGCGGTGAAATTTTGGACACCCCTTGTGACAAGAGAGAAATTAGTGCAAAATTTTGGACACCCTTGAAACTCAGTGGGAATATTCGACGAACTCTTGGACACCCTTGATCCATCGCGGGAAAATTTTGGACACCCCTTGCGATGAGCGAGAAATTATTACGAAATTTTGGACACCCCTGAAATCGGCTGAAAATATCCGACGAAATCTTGGACACCCTTGATCCATCACAGGGAACTTTTGGACACCCCTGAAATCGACTGGGAATATTCGATTAAATCTTGGGCACCCTTGATCCATCGCTGAGAAATTTTAGGCACCCCTTGGGACGAATGAAAATTTATTGTGAAATTTTGGGCACCCCTGAAATTCAGTGGAAATATGTATCAAAATCTTGGGCACCCTTGATCCATTGCAGGGAAATTTTGGATACTCCTGCCGACCTGCCGACGAGCAAGAAACTGCCACAAAACTTTGGACACCCTGAATTCGGCCAAGATCCCTCGACGAAATTTTGGAAACTCTTCTAACACCATGCAATGAAATTTTGCACACCCCTGAAAGGCGTGAGAATTCCGGAGGAAACTTGGACATCCCTGGCAACAGACGAAGACCAACCAGCGGTGATTTTTTTTTATCTTTCCGGAGCGATCAGAGCGATGAAAATTTTGGGCGTCCCTAAATACGGTCAATTGTGGGAAATTTGTGGACATCAGCGCAGTAGACGTTTGGTTATCCCTTGAAATAAAATTGTGGTCATCTATGGCGGCGCCAAATCGCGGAAATAGTTTGGACATCCCTGTAAGTCGCAGTTAATTTTTTAGTCACCCCAGACAACAAATGAACAATTGCTTAAAATTTTGGCCAGTCCTGAAATCGGTTGAAATGTCTGGGCGAAATTTTGGACACCTTGACAACGACCTAGAAATCGGAATGAAGTTTTTTGTGCACACCTGATGACCAACAAAAGCTCGTGTGCGAAGGGGTGTCCAAAATTCGCACCACGATTTTCGGCAGCCGTCGAGGGATGTCCAAATTTTCGCCGCTCTAAGAAAGGGGTGTCCAAAACGTTCACAGGGATTTCTCGTTTGTAATTAAGGACGTCCAAAATTTCCCAACTCTCGTGACAGGGATGTACAAAATTCTTTGATTTGCGTGCAGGGTTGCCAAAAATGTTGTCGTTTTCTCGATGTCGGTACTCGATCCTACGAGGGATGTCCAAAAGCCCAATCTGCACCAAAATTTTGGACACCCTGAATTCGGCCAAGATCCTGGACGAAATTTTGGTCAACTTTTGTGTACATCGACAAAAAGTTTGGACGCCCTTGACTATGACAAGAAAGTGGCGAAAAAATTTTGGCCACCCCTGTCGACAACCGAGAAAATTTGGACATTCCTGACACCGTGCGAGGAAATTTTGGACATCCCTGAAAGGTGGTGCGAAAATTCAGGAGGAATCTTGGACATCCTGTCAACGGACGAAGACCGGCGGTGATATTTTGGTCATCCCTTACACAGAGCGATGAAAACTTTGGACGTCCCTAAGACCAGTCGCAAACACCTCATACAAATTTTGGCCACTCCTAAAATCGGCTGAGATTTCTGCATGAAATTTTGGTCACCTTTGAGACAAATGAAAGTTTTGTACATTCCTGAAATCAGTTGAGAATTGCTCAGCTTGAAATTTTGCTCACCCCTAAAAAGCGATGCCACTGACAGTCGCAGTGAAATTTTGGTTATCTCTTCGACGCCATCCTTGGCAGCGACTGAGACGTCGCACAGAAATTTTGGACACTCTTGAAAGTTGCTGACAATGCGAAAACATTTTTTAGTCGTCCCTGGTAACACATGGAAAACTGTCGTTATGCGACGAAATTTTGGCCACCCTTAAAAGGCGGCAAACCATTTTTGGACATTCTTGACAACCGAAAATCTGTAGTAAAATTTTGGTCATCCATTATGTAGGAAACGAGAGTTGTGCACGCACCTGCGATTGCAATAGAAATTTTGGTCACCCCTCACAACGGCAAGAAAACTTGATGACCTAGAAACCGTGGCAAAATGTTGAACACCCCTGAAAATCACCGACAACACGTGTGAAAATTTTGTATACCTTTATAAAGTGACAGAATTGCGAAGAAATTTTGGTCACCCTTGCGAATAATCGAAAGTCGGCTGCGAATTTTGATTGTGCCTTACGCACGGTGGCGAAATTTTTGGACGCCCCTTCTCAGAAAAAGTGCAAGGCAAATCTAAAACTTTTGTGCACTCCTGATGACTAACGAAAGCTCTTATGCGAACAGATGTCCAAAATTTCACTGTTATCGAAAAAGGGTGTCCAAAATTTCGCAACTCTCGTTGTGACAGGGGTGCACAAAATTCTTTGATCTCCGTACGGGATTGCCCAAAGCCTCGTCGCTTTCTCGAAGGGATGTACAAAACTTCGGTTCTCGATCGCACGAGGGATGTCCAAACCTCTGACCTGGTATCGAAGAGGGCACCGAAAGTTATGGACACCCCTTTCGGGAAACGACAAAACTTTGGGCAACCCGGCAGGGAGGCGACGGTATTTAATGACAAATAAAACATCCCTTTTGGGGAACAAAAGAATTTTGGACAGTTGTAGGGAAACGAAGGTTATTGTTGGACACCCCTGTTGACCGGTAATAAAGTGTCGAGATTTGGGCGGCTTTTCCGTGAAGTGATAAAATTTTGGACATCCCTTAAATGTAAGTATTGGCTGATAGACACTAAAAACCTTAATAACCTTGAAATTGGGCACTTTTTTGGTACGAAACAGGTAACGTGAAAAACTACTGTAGTGGCCTACTTTGCATTTAAATTTTGAAGCAAAGCGCGCCCAACCGACGAGGGCGACGAAGACGCTGTGTAAGCAAGGAGGTGGGGAGATTGTGGCGTGGACGGCGCGAAGAGCCGGGGGCGACAGTTCGTTCTTGAACACCCAGCAGAGACGAGGTTGTATTACAATTTTGTACAGAGCGCTTTCTGTGTGTTTTTCATTGTTTTAGCTTTATTAATTGTGGTTTCACCCCGATTGTCACCTGGACTTTTCCCCCTTGTCGTTGGAGCCGTCAACCACCGCTGCCGTCTTTCGTGGGGCTGAGAATCGCTTCTTCGCTCGCGGAGGGAGGAACGTTTGGGGCGGTAAGAACGCTGGCGTTTGGTCGAATTGGACAGGTATGTGCTTAATTTAATTATCTTTCTTTGGATGCAAGCTAGTGCTCTTGAGTGCATGGTTCTTTAGTTGAACATTGTTGCGAGATTATTCTAACGCGAATCTCCGCTTCTCTATGTACCCGGTGCGAACCACCCAGAATGCCGTTTTGGTGTGGAAATCGCCAAGCTACGACCCGGGGCCCGCTGTAGAAGATCTCCAGACGTTCGTCGCACGTAATCGCCGTTTTCTTAGTTTTGGTTTTCAGTATCAGTAAATCGTTGTCGCAGGGCTTTTCAGGGAATTCATTAGTTAGGATGCAATTCAATTTCATTAATTTTATACCAAAGGTTTTTGGATGGTTTTTCCACAGTTGTCACTTTTTTCCAAATTTTCATGTTCGGACAATTTCAAATCAAAATTTAAACGTTAAGAGAGAGAGAGCGAGGGCGGGGGCGAGCGTGCAGGTGGCCCACTCGAGATTATCAATGTTTAGGCTAGACGACTTTAATGGGCGCTAGTCTGGAAAATCCACGCTCCCAGAGCATTTTTGTGTTAGTCAGCAGAGAAATGTCGATTGACCTCAAAAATTATTACTCAATTAGTAACGGAAAGCTGGACCACTGTTTTATGTTATGACTTATGTGTTACCATGTGAATTCTATATTTACCATTTTGAAAAGCACACATTCAAAGCGCAATGTGTACCAAACGTTATATTTTATTGTGTTGGTTTGACATGTTTGTATGTATGTTTGTATGTATTTTTGTCGACATTATTTTATGTGCAGTTTTCCGTTGCATTCACATTTGAATTAATTAATTCTCGATGGGGTAAAAGTTTTTAACAAATGTGGCGTACTTAAACTTTGTTGCAATATCCACAATTTTAGTTTGGGTTTGATAGTTCTTCAAGTTTCAAAAATATTAAAACTTAAATTTGACTAATTAGAAAATGTTCGGGGTTGTTTAGCGAGAGCGGGGAACGACCCAAATTCAAATTGATGATTTTTCTTTCATTCGTATGACTGTTTTCTCCCAATACCGAATGCCGCCAACACGGGATATGCGGAGGGTGTCTTGCTGGTAAAGGAAACTTTAGTGGTGGGAGTCAGTGTCGTGTGTCCCGCGGTGGATGGAGTAAAGTTACGGGATAATACTTGCCGCCGTTGCCTCGGGCGCCGGCGAACACAGGATGGAGATAGTGTGACGTTTGAGGTGGCCCAGTGGCTTGGTTGTACGTAGCTGGTTAGAGCGAAAAGACAGTTAAAAAGACAAGGTCTAGAACCGCTAGCGCTACACACCCCCTGTTTCTAAATTTATTGCATTAAATTGTATTATTGTTATCTGCTGACTGAGAAAGAATTTCTAACACGCCAAAATGACAACTGTGGCAATGCCACCCAATTACTTTAGCTAGAGCTTTCGCGAACTTTTTTTTTTTGTATGTCATTGCTAGGATTTTGAAAATATTATAACAAAATTTATAATTGTTTTTATAAAAGATAGAGAGGTTTTGCAGCTGGGAAAATATACTCATCAAGTTTATTTCACAGCTTTTGTCCTCTCCCTTAAGAGGAACTAATTTTCAGCCAATTGTTTTGTTATATGTATAAACGTAATTATTTCATTTCAGTTCAAATCTCTTTTTACCAAAATTGAATAAAAGATGTTCCTTTTCAGCGCTGACTTTGACTTCCTACACTCTTCCCGCTCCGCATTGCGCTAATTTGTATCCGAACGCATTCCGCCATTTAAACACAACGTAAGGGTCCCCATTTTGTTGACGATCACAGTTCATGGCCACTTTTCGAATTTTTCGCGGGTTTTCAAATTTTGTGCGCATGTCTTCGATTTTGGCGGAATGTTTGGGTTATTACACTACAATTTTCTTTATTTTTATTACTACATCACACGGAATTTTTGAAATTTATTAATGTTACAAAAATGTCATCTCAGTTATGTCATTTCTAGAGAATTCCAGTGTTACTAACGTGTTACCAATGAAAATTCCATATGAGATGATTTCATAAATAAAAGATAGGGTCTCAAAATTTTGCAATATATGTAGGTCTACCAACCTCTACATTTTTAGTTATTTTAGTATTTCACTGTAATGTACATTTTTAATGTCATATTAGTTGATAAATACGTTTGATCTTTGTTTTTATTTACCTTCTACATTTTAAAACCGAATGTAATACCGGGAATTACCCAACAACGATGGTCAGATGTCAGTGGTACTAAAACATGTTGGACACAATGTTCAAATGCCCCCACCATTTCCTTAAAATTTTCCGAGTGTACCAAAATACACTCCAAGGTCAACTGCGATTAACTTATCACCATTTGGTTCATCTTTTATTAGTTGTTGTCTTTTAATTCGCGTTTATTTATAGGAACTTTTGCACCTGAGGTCAAACGCACACCTTTTCCCATTTTGACATTTGACGTGTGGTGGCGCCACCAGCAGCCGTCAAGTTTGTTGTGTTATTGATTGAATCGTACAAATTGAAAATCTCCGTATTTCTCGCAACAACCCGCAAATTCTGCCTTTTGCCACCAAACACCAGGTACAACACGCCAACTTTCATTGATAACCCCAAAAACAAGTCCCGCTAACGCCACCCGCGACCACAAAGAACCCTCTCCCAATTAGTGCTTTTTTCTCTCTCTCCGCCGCCTCTCTCGCAAAACCACTCAAAACAAACACAATTCCAGCCGACTCCAATCAAAAAATGTCGAAGAAAGCCATCGCCGATCAAGAAGTCACCATCAAAGACTCCCTCTTCGAATTCGTCCGAACACACACCACCAACGCCGATCTAACTCTAATCGACGACATCGTGTTGTCCTACGTAATCGCGATACTCGAGGACGTCAGCTCAGACCCGGTCTTCAACGTCGAAGGTAAATCGACTTGCGCTCATTCTACCCATTGTACCATCGGGTTGCAGATTTCTGCGAAATGATGTCCGCTTATTTTCCCGAATTCGAGTCGATAAATCACGCCACCGTGTGTCAGTGGATTTTCGAACTGGCTGCCAAGTTGCGGGTCGACGAGCCTGAAGAAAAGTCGGTCGTTGAGATTTCGTTACCGGAGATCGTTCCCAAGACCAAACCGAGGCAGCTGGATAACAGGGAGAGCTTCGACGTGCCAAAGAGGGTGCACAGGTTGTCGGAGATGAGCGACGGGGGCTCCACGGACAGCTCTTGTTGTGACTTTTTGGACGAGATTGACGTTTTGCAGGAGATGTTTCCGACGGTGTGCTCGATCGAGGTTTGTTGATTTTTGTAGTTGTAGTTTTGGGGTTATTTTTATTATGTACATGATTTAAATTCACTTGACTTTGTTTAAATTTCGATAAAACACTTCTTTTACAACTCAGAAGTCAAATTAAATTTCGGTATCCGTCAAGGGTTGTCAATTGCATTGCTGCCAATCCAGATTTTTTAAATCCCTATTAATTTTTCACCAGTTAGGCCAACTTGGTGACATTTTGACAATTCGGAACTTTAATGAGCAAACTTTATTTCTTTGGGTAACTGTTGGCGTAAAATGTCAAATGTGACTTTCGTTGGGAAAATTGATTGACAGTAAGATTCCAAATTACATATAAATACAAAACAAGAGTAAAGTAACTAGATATAGTTACAAGAACATAATAATTTGCGTTGCTTTGGTTGGTAGAGAAAATGTCAAATTAATTTATTTCGTTCTATACCTTTTTTTGTTATCATATAAATTAAATCAAGGCTACCACATCAAGAAACTAAAAGTTACTGCTTTCGTACCTACCTTATCTCGACCCTTTCTTAGATTTAAATTTCTACAAAAGATGCCTTTACAACCCGTCAAGGGTTATCAATAACTATCATTATACTGGAGCGGCTACAGATTTTTTAAATCCCTAGTAATTTTTCATCAGGGAGGCCAACATTATGTCACTTTGACATTATGTGACTTTCGTTGGAAAAATTAATTGACGCTAAAATTACAAATTACACATACAAAACAAGAGTAAAGTAACCAGATCAAGTTAGAAGAAAAAAATAATAATTTGTCTTGCTTTGGTTGGTAATGAAAATGTCAAATAATTTGATGCCTTCGTATTGGCACCTTTTGTTGGTGTTGTCATAAAAATCAAGGCTGCCACACTAAAAATGTAAAAGTTCATTCCTACCTTGTCTAAAATCATTTCCTGTGTTTAAATTTCTACAAAAATTGCCTTTACAACCGAGAAATCACATTGAATTTTGTTGACCGTCAAGGGTTGTCAGTTACTATCATTCCACTACTGCCACTACAAATTTTTTAAATCCCTGTTAATTTTTCACCAGTGAGGCCAACATTGTAGCACTTTGACATTTCGCAACCTTAATAAACAAATTTTATTGTTAAGCGCAGCTGTTCGTACAAAATGTCAAATGTGACTTTCGTTGAAAAAATTGCTTGACGTTAAAATTCCAAATTACACATACAAAACAATAGTAAAGTAACCAGATCAAGTTAGAAGAAAAAAATAATGATTTGTCTTGCTTTGGTTGGTAGTGAAAATGACAAATAATTTGATGTCGTCGTAATGACAACCTTTGTTAGTGTTATCATAAAAATCAAGGGTGCCACACTAAAAATGTAAAAGTTACTGCGTTCATTTCTACCTTGTCTCAATCATTTCCTGTGTTTAAATTTCTACAAAAGTTGCCTTTACAACCGAGAAATCACATTGAATTTTGTTGACCGTCAAGGGTTGTCAATGACTATCATTGCACTGCTGCCTCTACAATTTTTTTAAATCCCTGTTGATTTTTCACTAGTGAAGCCAACATTGCAGCACTTTGACATTTCGCAACCTTAATAGACACATTTTATTGTTAAGCGCAGCTGTTGGTACAAAATGTCAAATGTGACTTTCGTTGAAAAAATTAATTGACGTTAAAATTCCAAATTATACATCCAAATCAAGAGTAAAGTAACTAGATCAAGCTAGAGGAAAAAAAAAAATTGTCTTGCTTTGGTTGGTAGTGAAAATGTCAAATAATTTGATGTCTTCGTAATGGCAACGTTTGTAAGTGTTGTCATAAAAATCAAGGCTGCCACACCAAAAATGTAAAAGTTACTGCTTTCATTCCTACCTTGTCTCAATCATTTCTATAAGTTGCCTTTACAACCGAGAAATCATATTGAATTTTGTGACCGTCAAGAGTCGTCAATAACCATCATTCCACTGCTGCCACTACAATTTTTTTAAATCGCTGTTAATTTTGCACCAGTGAGGCCAACATTGTAGCACTTTGACATTTCGCAACCTTAATAAACAAATTTTATTGTTAAGCGCAGCTGTTGGTACAAAATGTCAAATGTGACTTTCGTTGAAAAATTAATTGACGTTAAAATTCCAAATTATACATACAAATCAAGAGTAAAGTAACTAGATCAAGCTAGAGGAAAAAAAAAAATTTGTCTTGCTTTGGTTGGTAGTGAAAATGTCAAATAATTTTATGTCTTCGTAATGGCAGATTTTGTTAGTGTTGTTCTAAAAATCAAGACTGCCACACTAAAAATGTAAAAGTTACTGCTTTCATTCCTACCTTGTCTAAAATCATTTCCTGTGTTTAAATTTCTACAAAAGTTGCCTTTACAACCGAGAAATCACATTGAATTTTGTTGACCGTCAAGGGTTGTCAATTACTATCATTCCACTACTGCCACTACAAATTTTTTAAATCCCTGTTAATTCTTCACCAGTGGGCCAACATTGTAGCACTTTGACATTTCGCAACCTTAATAAACAAATTTTATTGTTAAGCGCAGCTGTTGGAACAAAATGTCAAATGTGACTTTCGTTGGAAAAATTAATTGACGTTAAAATTCCAAATTACACATACAAAACAAAAGTAAAGGAACCAGATCAAGTTAAAAGAAAAAAATAATGATTTGTCTTGCTTTGGTTGGTAGTGAAAATGTCAAATAATTTGATGTCTTCGTAATGACAACCTTTGTTAGTGTTATTATAAAAATCAAGGGTGCCACACTAAAAATGTAAAAGTTACTGCTTTCATTTCTATCTTGACTCAATCATTTCCTGTGTTTAAATTTCTACAAAAGTTGCCTTTACAACCGAGAAATCACGTTGAATTTTGTTGACCGTCAAGGGTTGTCAATTACTATCATTCCACTACTGCCACTACAAATTTTTTAAATCCCTGTTAATTTTTCACCAGTGAGGCCAACATCGTAGCACTTTGACATTTCGCAACCTTAATAAACAAATTTTATTGTTAAGCGCTGCTGTTCGTACAAAATGTCAAATGTGACTTTCGTTGAAAAAATTGCTTGACGTTAAAATTCCAAATTACACATACAAAACAAGAGTAAAGTAACCAGATCAAGTTAGAAGAAAAAAATAATGATTTGTCTTGCTTTGGTTGGTAGTGAAAATGACAAATAATTTGATGTCGTCGTAATGACAACCTTTGTTAGTGTTATCATAAAAATCAAGGGTGCCACACTAAAAATGTAAAAGTTACTGCGTTCATTTCTAGCTTGTCTCAATCATTTCCTGTGTTTAAATTTCTACAAAAGTTGCCTTTACAACCGAGAAATCACATTGAATTTTGTTGACCGTCAAGGGTTGTCAATTACTATCATTCCACTACTCCCACTACAAATTTTTTAAATCCCTGTTAATTGTTCACCAGTGAGGCCAACATCGTAGCACTTTGACATTTCGCAACCTTAATAAACAAATTTTATTGTTAAGCGCAACTGTTCGTACAAAATGTCAAATGTGACTTTCGTTGAAAAAATTGCTTGACGTTAAAATTCCAAATTACACATACAAAACAAGAGTAAAGTAACCAGATCAAGTTAGAAGAAAAAAATAATGATTTGTCTTGCTTTGGTTGGTAGTGAAAATGTCAAATAATTTGATGTCTTCGTAATGACAACCTTTGTTAGTGTTGTCATAAAAATCAAGACTGCCACACTAAAAATATAAAAGTTACTGCTTTTATTTCTATCTTGACTCAATCATTTCCTGTGTTTAAATTTCTACAAAAGTTGCCTTTACAACCGAGAAATCACATTGAATTTTGTTGACCGTCAAGGGTTGTCAATAACTAACATTGCACTGCTGCCACTACAAATTTTTTAAATCCTTGTTAATTTTTCACCAGTGAGGCCAACATTGTAGCACTTTGACATTTCGCAACCTTAATAACCAAATTTTATTGTTAAGCGCAGCTGTTGGTACAAAATGTCAAATGTGACTCGTTGAAAAAATTACTTGACGTTAAAATTCCACATTACATACACAAAACAAGAGTAAAGTGACCAGATCAAGTTAGAAGAAAAAAATAATAATTTGTTTTGCTTTGGTTGGTAGTGAAAATGTCAAATAATTTGATATTCTTGTAATGGCAACCTTTGTTAGTGTTGTCATAAAAATCAAGGCTGCCACACCAAAAATGTAAAAGTTACAGCTTTCATTCCTACCTTGTCTCAATTATTTCTATTATTATTACTATCATTCCACTGCTGCCACTACATGATGGCACTTTGACAGTTCACAACCTTAATGAACACATTTTATTTTTTGAGTGCAGCTCTTGGCGCAAAATGTCAAATGTGACTTTAGTTGGAAAAAATTATTGATGTTAAAATTCCAATTGACACACAAAACAAGAGTAAAGTAACCAAATCTAGTGACAAGCAAAAACGATAATTTGTCTTGCTTTGGTTGGTAGTTGTTTTTGTTGTCATATAAATCAAGGCTGCCACACAAAAAATGCAAAAGGTACTACTTTCATTGTTACCTTGTCTCAACCATTTGCTAGATTTATTAAATTTCTACAAAGGCTACCTTTACGACCCAGAATTAAAATTAAATTTTGGTGTCCAACAAGGGTTATCAATAATTGTCATTACATTGCTACCACTACAGATTTTTTTAAATCCCTATTAATTTTTCACCAGTGAGGCCAACATGATGGCACTTTGACAGTTCACAACCTTAATGAACACATTTTATTTTTTGAGTGCAGCTCTTGGCGCAAAATGTCACATGTGACTTTGGTTGGAAAAAATTATTGATGCTAAAATTCCCAATTACACACACAAAACAAGAGTAAAGTAACCAAATTTAGTGACAAGCAAAAACGATAATTTGTCTTGCTTTGGTTGGTAGTTGTTTTTGTTGTCATATAAATCAACGCTGCCACACAAAAAATGTAAAAGGTACTACTTTCATTGTTACCTTGTCTCAACCATTTGCTAGATTTATTAAATTTCTACAAAAGCTGCCTTTACAACGTAGAATTCAAATTAAATTTTGTTGTCCGTCAAGGGTTATCAATAACTATCATTACATTGCTACCACTACAGATTTTTTTAAATCCCTATTAATTTTTCACCAGTGAGGCCAACATGATGGCCCTTTGACAGTTCACAACCTTAATGAACACATTTTATTTTTTGAGTGCAGCTCTTGGCGCAAAATGTCAAATGTGACTTTGGTGGAAAAAATTATTGATGTTAAAATTCCCAATTACACACACAAAGCAAGAGTAAAGTAACCAAATTTAGTGACAAGCAAAAACGATAATTTGTCTTGCTTTGGTTGGTAGTTGTTTTTATTGTCATATAAATCAAGGCTGCCACACAAAAAATGTAACTACTTTCATTGTTACCTTGTCTCAACCATTTGCTAGATTTATTAAATTTTTATAAAAGCTGCCTTTACAACGTAGAATTCAAATTAAATTTTGGTGGCCGTCAAGGGTTATCAATAACTTATCATTACATTGCTACCACTACAGATTTTTTTAAATCCCTATTAATTTTTCACCAGTGAGGCCAACATGATGGCACTTTCACAGTTCACAATCTTAATGAACACATTTTATTTTTTGAGTGCAGCTCTTGGCGCAAAATGTCAAATGTGACTTTGGTTGGAAAAAATTATTGATGTTAAAATTCCCAATTACACACACAAAACAAGAGTAAAGTAACCAAATTTAGTGACAAGCAAAAACGATAATTTGTCTTGCTTTGGTTGGTAGTTGTTTTTGTTGTCATATAAATCAAGGCTGCCACACAAAAAATGTAAAAGGTACTACTTTCATTGTTACCTTGTCTCGACCATTTGCTAGATTTATTAAATTTCTACAAAAGCTGCCTTTACAACGTAGAATTCAAATTAAATTTTGATGTCCGTCAAGGATTATCAATAACTTATCATTACATTGCTGCCAATACAGATTTTTTTAAATCCCCATTAATTTTTCACTAGTGAGGCCAACATGATGGCACTTTGACAGTTCACAACCTTAATGAACACATTTTATTTTTTGAGTGCAGCTCTTGGCGCAAAATGTCAAATGTGACTTTAGTTGGAAAAAATTATTGATGCTAAAATTCCCAATTACACACACAAAACAAGAGTAAAGTAACCAAAATTAGTGACAAGCAAAAACGATAATTTGTCTTGCTTTGGTTGGTAGTTGTTTTTGTTGTCATATAAATCAAGGCTGCCACACTAAAAATGTAAAACGTACTTCTTTGATTGTTACCTTGTCTTAACCATTTGCTAGATTTATTAAATTTCTATAAAAGCTGCATTTACAACCCAGAATTCAAATTAAATTTTGGTGTCCGTCAAGGTTTATCAGTAACTTATCATTACATTGCTACCACTACAGATTTTTTTAAATCCCTATTCATTTTTCACCAGTGAGGCCAACATGATGGCACTTTGACAGTTCACAACCTTAATGAACACATTTTATTTTTTGAGTGCAGCTCTTGGCGCAAAATGTCAAATGTGACTTTAGTTGGAAAAAATTATTGATGTTAAAATTCCCAATTACACACACAAATCAAGAGTAAAGTAACCAAATTTAGTGACAAGCAAAAACGATAATTTGTCTTGCTTTGGTTGGTAGTTGTTTTTGTTGTCATATAAATCAAGGCTGCCACACAAAAAATGTAAAATGTACTACTTTCATTGTTACCTTGTCTCAACCATTTGCTAGATTTATTAAATTTCTAAACAAGCTGTCTTTACAACGTAGAATTCAAATTAAATTTTGGTGTCCGTCAAGGGTTATCAATAACTGTCATTACATTGCTGCCACTACAGATTTTTTTAAATCCCTATTAATTTTTCACAAGTGAGGCCAACATGATGGCACTTTGACAGTTCACAACTTTAATGGAAACATTTTATTTTTTGACTGCAGCTCTTGGCGCAAAATGTCAAATGTGACTTTAGTTGGAAAAAATTATTGATGTTAAAATTCCCAATTACACACACAAATCAAGAGTAAAGTAACCAAATTTAGTGACAAGCAAAAACGATAATTTGTCTTGCTTTGGTTGGTAGTTGTTTTTCTTGTCATATAAATCAAGGCTGCCACACAAAAAATGTAAAACGTACTACTTTCATTGTTACCTTGTCTCAACCATTTGCTAGATTTATTAAATTTCTATAAAAGCTGCTTTTACAACGTAGAATTCAAATTAAATTTTGGTGTCCGTCAAGGGTTATCAAAAACTTATCATTACATTGCTGCCACTACAGATTTTTTTAAATCCCTATTAATTTTTCACCAGTGAGGCCAACATGATGGCACTTTGACAGTTCACAACCTTAATGAACACATTTTATTTTTTGAGTGCAGCTCTTGGCGCAAAATGTCAAATATGACTTTGGTTGGAAAAAATTATTGATGTTAAAATTCCAAATTACACACATAAAACAAAAGTCAAGTAACCAAATCTAGTGACAAGCAAAAACGACAATTTGTCTTGCTATGGTTGGCAGTGGTAGTTGTCATAAAAATCAAGGCTGCCACACTAAAAATGAAAAAGTTACTGCTTCCATTCCTACCTTGTCTTAATCATTTCAGAAATCAAATTAAATTTTGTTGACCGTCAAGAGTTACATTGCTGCCACTACAAAACAAAAAACTTTAGTTATCAAATGAACAATAGCAGTTTGTCTTAACTCCATCTGTTCGGTAAACGAAGTTTTGTACGGTTAGGGACACGGAATTTCAAACGACAACCAACTTTCTGACATTTCAAAACATTGTAGTCTTATACCTTATTGTCATTATGATTGACAGGTCGTTTGAAATTCCGTGTCCCAAACTGTAGTTACACTTGAAGACAGGCCTCTATTGGAAAATTCGGATTAATGCAGGACTTGATATCCACGTTGACCTAGAAAATAAATAATACGAATAAATATTTGAGTGATTAAAAAGTGTTGTCTATTCCCCACCCGCAAATTCTGTCCGTTACATCCCATTGTTCTCAGGTGAAGCACTGCCTCGCCATCGCCAGCGGCGACATCGAGCGCGCCACCCAGATCCTGATCGATCGCCAGGAGAACGGGCAGTGCCTCAACCAGAACAACTCGCTGACGATCCACGTGAACAAGACCATGATCGACGACGCCGAGCTGAAGAACCGCATAATCGAGCGCTACTCGTACATCGACAAGGACTCGTTCACCAAGGAGCACCGGCCCGTGGCGCCCAAGGTCGAGCCGAAGAAGTTGGTGCGCTACCGCGACAACAAGATCGTCAGTTTGAAGGGTGAGCGCTTCACCGAGGTGAAGAAGGGGGAGGACGTCGACGACATATCGCTGAAGAAGAACAAGAAAGGCCACACCCCGTAACCAATAAATTGGCGGGACGATCGGATGGGCGGGGCTGGGGCGTGTCTTAGCTATATTTCAATATCCAGTAGATACGTAGGCTATATTTATGTAAAGTTTGGCACTTTTAACTAGCTATAAGGAGCAAGTGTTGGGTAGGGGACGGCGCGTCCGGAACCCAACAACTTGCTCCTTTTATCGTACACCGTTAGTATTATTAAAGTGTAAGATGCAAGACTAGTCAAAAAGCGGGCGGCGGCGGCGGCGGCGTCCGCGTTGTGTGCGAATTGTATCCTACTGATTCATTTTTAAATACCTGTGATTCTCGTAAAGTAAATGTATTTTCTTACATTTTCTCTATCTTATGTCGATTCTGAGTGATATTAATATTGATTCCTGACAGGGCTTCACTATTTGTTGTGTTGTTTGTAAATTAAGTTATGATCCTCATTATTTTAAGGTTTTACTCCAATCGTGTTTATGTTCGTGTGTGAAAGTTGTTCTTTTTACGGTAGCCTTTTTTACCTTTTATTGGTTAAATATAAGATATGTTAAGTGTACTGGTGAGTTTTATTTTCCCTGATATACCCTTCGTACTTCTACACCCAATGAAATTAAAATTAGAATAGAGGGATGCTCGCTTTACACAGCTCATTAAATAAAATTCCGAAACTACTAGATCGATTGTTGTCAGATTTTATGTTTACTAGGAATATCGTATAGATGGTAAAACGTTAACCAAAATTTGAATAACATTCTCTCGAAAATTTGAGAATTCAGTACCATTATTATTAGTATCTATCCATCAATGATGTCATCACAAAATTTTATAATGGCAAAACTCAATTAAAATAAACGCGTAGCATGCTTCTTTACATTTACTTTAACATCACATACATATTTTGATTTAATTTTATAAGGGTTATCATAGAAAAATTAAATTCGCAAAATCAAATCTTACGATTTTTCGAAAAATCTGAATTTATGTACCAATTTTGTGATTATACCAACTTTTCGTTTTCTTTGTTTTTTTCAATTTTTCCTTTTTCATTATTTCGGTTTTATAATTTCTCGTTTTTTCAATTTTTTGTTTCTTCAATTTTGCAATTTTCCGATATTACAATTATTTCATTTTTCGATTTTTCAGTTTCTAAATTTTTAATTCTTTCAAATTTTGATTTTTATTTATCATTTTCCCAATTTTTTAATTTTTCAATTTTGCAATTTTTAGATTTCTTCAATCTTCCAAGTTGTTGATTTCCAATTTTTAGATGTTTCAAAGTTTTCATGTTAAACTTTTTCGTTTTTTCATTTTTGATTTTTCAATTTTACAACTTTTCCATTTTTTTATCGAAAAGTTGAAAAATTTTAAAAATTGGAAAATATTGAAATTGCAAAATCGAAAAAGTGGAAACTCGGAAAACTGCAAATCAAAGAACTGAAGAAACGAAAAATTGGAAAAAATAACAAATAAATTAATTCGAAAAAGTGGAAAATCCACTAATTGTAATACCGAAAATTTATAGAATCGTCAAAATTTTAAAGTAAAAAAACTGTAACAGTGAAAAATCGAAAAATGAAAAAATTAAATATGGAGAAATTGTAAAATTAAATATCGAGAAGTACAAAAATTTAAAACTGATAAATGGAAAAAATTCGAACATAAAAGTTTTAAAATTTTCTAAATGAAAAATGAAAACACACAAAATTGCAAATGGAAATAAAATATCGATATATCGAGATACTGAAAAATCTAAAACTGAAAAACCGAAAAATTTCAAACCGTAATATAGAAAAATCCAAAAATTGAAAATTTTCACATTGAAAAAAAGAAAATTTAAAAACTGAAACATCAAAAATTTGAAAAATTGAAAAACTGAAAAACTTTAAAACGGGAACTCCAATAGTTACATATCGGTAAAATTGAAGAAACAAAAAAAAAATAAAAACTGGAACTGAAGAAACAAAAAATTATGAAATCGGAACATTGAAAAACCGAAAAATCGTAAAAATAAAGAAAATAAAAAACCGAAGCGAAAAAATTTCAAATCGAAAATTTGAAGAAATGAAAAATGAAGGAATCGAAAAATTAAAAATTGAATACTCGAGAAACTTAAATCAAAAATTGCAAAATTCAAAAGTAAAAAAATTGTAAAACCGAAAAATTATATAATCGTCAAAGTTTCAAAGTCGAAAAACTTATAGTGAGAGATTGAAAAATTGAAAAATTAAATATCGAGAAATTCAAAAATTAAAAATCGAAAAATTCAAAAATCAAATAAATGGAAATGTTTTAAAATACTCTAATTCAAAATCGAAACATCGAAATACTGAAAAATCTTAAATTGAAAAACCGAAAAATTGCAAATCGAAATACTGACGAATCCAAGAATTTTCACATTGAAAAAAGAAAAGTATAAAATCAAAATATTGAAAAACCGAAAAATTGAAGAAATGAGTTAAAAAATCCAAAAACTCGAAAATTATGTATTGAAGACTCGTGTAATTGAAAATCGAAAAATTACAAAATCCAAAAACTCAAACATCAAAAATAAAAAAAAATCCAAAAACTGAAGAACTTCAAAACAACTCGAAGACGTTACATATCGTAAAATTAAAAAACAAAAAAAAATAAATATAAAAACTGGAATTAAAAGAAAAAATGATTATAAAATCGGAACATTGAAAAACCGAAAAATTGTAAAAATAAAGAAAATAAAAAACCGAAACAAAAAATTGCAAATTGAAAATTTGCAGAAATGAAAAATTAAAGAATCGAAGAATTGAAAAAAATAAAATTGAACACACGAGAAATTTAAATAAAAAAAAGCATAATCCAAAAACTAAAATTCAAAATTTCGAAAACTGTAAAACCGAAAAATAATAGAATCGTCAAAATTTTAAAGTCGAAAAACTGTAACAGTGAAAGATTGGAAAATTAAATCGAACAAATGGAAAAGTTTTAAAATACTCTAATTCAAAATCCAAACATCGAAATACTGAAAAATCTAAAATTGAAAAACCGAAAAATTGCAAATCGAAATACTGATAAATCCAAAAATAGAAAATTTTCACGTTGAAAAACGAAAATTATAAAATCAAAATATTGAAAAACCGAAAAATTGAAGAAATGAATTTGAAAAATCCAAAAATTCGAAAATTATAAATTGATGACTCGTGTAACTGAAAATCGAAAAATTAAAAAATCCAAAAACTGAAACATCAAAAATTTGAAAAATCGAAAAACTGAAGAACTTTAAAACAACTCGAAGACGATACATACCGTAAAATTGAAGAAACAAAGAAAATAAAAACTGGAATTGAAGAGACAAAAAACAATAAAATCGGAACATTGAAAAACCCTAAAATTGTAAAAATAAAAAAAATAAAAACCGAAACAAAACATTGTGAACCGAAAATTTGAAGAACTGAAAAATTAAAATACTGAAAAACCGAAAAATTGAAGAAATGAAAATTGAAAAATTGAAAATGGAAGACTCGTCAAATTGAAATTCGAAAAATTACAACATGTAAAACTTCAACATCAAAAATCTGAAAAATCGAAAAACTAAAAAACTTCAAAATAAAAACTCGAAGAGTTACATATCGTCAAATTAAAGAAACAAAAAAAAAATAAAAAATAAAATTGAAGAACCAAAAAATTATAAAATCGGAACATTAAAAAACCCTAAAATTGTAAAAATAAAAAAAATAAAAACCGAAACAAAACATTGTGAACCGAAAATTTGAAGAACTGAAAAATTAAAATACTGAAAAACCGAAAAATTGAAGAAATGAAAATTGAAAAATTGAAGATGGAAGACTCGTCAAATTGAAATTCGAAAAATTACAAAATGTAAAACTTCAACATCAAAAATCTGAAAAATCGAAAAACTAAAAAACTTCAAAATAAAAACTCGAAAAGTTACATATCGTCAAATTAAAGAAACAAAAAAAAAATTAAAAAATAAAATTGAAGAACCAAAAAATTATAAAATCGGAACATTAAAAAACCGAAAATTAGTTTAAATAAAGAAAATAAAAAACGAAATAAAGAATTGCAAACCGAAAATTTGAAGAAATGAAAAATGAAAGAATCGAAAAACTGAATATTCGGGAAATTTAAAAATTGTAAAAATCAAAATTTAGAAAATTATAGAACCGAAAAATTATAGAAACGTAAAAAATTTTAAGTCGAATAACTGTAACACTGAAAGATAGAAAAAATGAAAAATTAAATATCGAGAAATTCAAAGATTAAAAAAAAACTGAACAAAGGGGAAAGTTTTAAAATCCTCTAATTGAAAAATGGAAAAATTTTAAAATTGTAAAAATGAAGGAAAAATCATAAAATTAAAAATATCATTACATATTAAAATGAAAAAAACGAAAAATTGCAATTCGAATCGAAAAATTGAAACATCGAGATACTTAAACATCGAAAAATTCCAAATCCAAATATGTACGGAAAAACCCAAATAGTAAAAATATTCACATTGAAAAAAAAAAAGAAAATTATAAAATCAAAATACTGAAAAAGCATGAAATTGAAATTGGAAAAAATATAAATCTGAATACTGAAACATCAAAAATTTGAAAAATCGAAAAACTGAAAAACTAAAACGAGAACTCGACATATCGTCAAACTGAAGAAAAAAATAAAATTAAAAACTGAAATTGAAGAAACAAAAAATTATAAAATCGGGACATTGGAAAACCGAAAAATTGTAAAAAGAAAGAAAATAAAAAAACCGAAACAAAAAATTGCAAATCTAAAATTTGCAGAAATGAAAAATTAAAGAATCGAAAAATTGAAGAAACAAATTGAATACTCGAGAAATTTAAATCAAAAATAGCAAAACCTAAACACTGCAAAATTCAAAAGTTCGAAAACTGTAAAACCGAAAAATTATTATAAAATCGTCACAAGTTTAAAATCGAAAAACAGTCACAGTGAAAGATAAAAAAACTGAAAAATTAAATATCAGGGAATTAAAAAATTAAAAATAGAAAAATTCAAAAATCGGACAAATGGAAAAGTTTTAAAATACTCTAATTCAAAATCGAAACATTGAAATACTGAAAAATCCAAAAATAGAAAATTTTCACATTGAAAAAAGAAAAGTATAAAATCAAAATATTACAAAACCGAAAAATTGAGGAAATGAGTTGAAAAATCCAAAAATTCGAAAATTATAAATTGAAGACTCATGTAATTGAAAATCGAAAAATTACAAAATCCAAAAACTCAAACATCAAAAATAAAAAAGATCCAAAAACTGAAGAACTTCAAAACAACTCGAAGACGTTACATATCGTAAAATTAAGAAACAAAAAAAAACTGGAACTAAAAGATAAAATGATTATAAAATTGGAACATTGAAAAACTGAAAAATTGTAAAAATAAAGAAAATAAAAAACCGAAACAAAAAATTGCGAATCGAAAATTTGCAGAAATGAAAAATTAAAGAATCGAAAAATTGAAAAAATAAAAATTGAATACGCCAGAAATTGAAATAAAAAAAAACAATCCAAAAACAATGTATTCAAAATTTCGAAAACTGTAAGACCGAAAAATAATAGAATCGTCAAAATTTGAAAGTCGAAAAACTGTTACAGTGAAAGATTGAAAAATTGAAAACTTTAATATCGAAAAATTTAAAAATCGAATAAATGGAAAAGTTATAAAATCTTCTAATTGGAATGAAATGGAAAAATTCTAAAACTGTAAAAATGAGAGTAAAAAATTATAAAATTAAAAATATCATCACATATTGACATGAAAAAACGAAAAATTTCAAATCGAAATACTGAAAAGCCGAAAAATTGAAGAAATGAAAATTGAAAATTCGAAAAATTGGAAAATCTAAAAACTGAAACATCAAAAATCTCAAAAATTGAAAAACTGAAAAACTTCAAAATGAAAACTCGCCAAATTGAAGAAACAAAAAATTATTAAATCGCAACATCGACAAAACGAAAATTAGTTAAAATAAAGAGAACAAAAAACCGAAACAAAGAATTGCAAATCGAAAATTTGAAGAAATGAAAAATGAAAGAATTGAATAATTCAATCTTTGAGAAATTTAAAAATTGCAAAATTCAAAATTTCGAAAATTATAAAACCGAAAAATGATAAAAACGTCAAAATTTTTAAGTCGAACTGTAACAGTGAAAGATCGAAAAATTGAAAAATTAAATATTGAGAAATTCAAAAACTGAATAAAGGGAAATTCTCTAATTGAAAAATGGAAAAATTCTAAAATTGTGAAAATGAAGAGTGAAAAATTTTAAAATTAAAAGTATCATTACAGATTAAAATGAAAAAACTAAAAATTTAAAAACGAAACGAAAAATTGAAACATCGAGACACTGAAAAATCGAAAAATTCCAAATCAAAATACTGAAAAATCCAAAAATTGAAAATTTTCACACTAAAAAAAAGAAATTATAAAATCAAAATATATACTTCAACAGCGAAAAATTGAAGAAATGAAAATTGAAAATTCGAGAATTTCAAAAATTCAAAAATAGAAAAACTTTAAAACGAGAACTCGAAGAATTACGTATCGTAAAATTGAAGATATAAATAAAATTAAAAACTGAAATTGAAGAAACAAAAAATTATAAAATCGGAACATTGAAAAACCGAAAAATTATAAAAATAAAGAAAACAAAAAATCGAAACGAAAAATTGCAAATCGAAAATTTAAAAAAACGAAAAAATTAAAGAATCTAAAAAGTCAAAAATTGAATACTCCAGAAATTTAAAACTGAAAATGCAAGATCTAAAAATTGAAAAAGTTAGAAAATTGAAAAGCTGAAAATTTAAACTTGAATTCGTAAAAAGTTGCAAATCGAAGAATTTGAGAAAAAAAAAACATTAAAAAAAATCGCAAAAAAATTAGAATTGATTCGTTGAGCTGTACTCAAGGGCGAGGAAAGTTCTGTCGAAATAACCTTGGACCATTTTTTTTAGATGATAAATAATATTCAAACAATAATTTATGATTGACATCATAATTAAACCGCAAAGTGTGCTTCTAGAAAAATGAATTTATTAAAAACAAATCAGTTTCTGGAAACATCATTAGTACTATTAATATTATATAACCACAAAAATTTGAAAAAGCAAAACAAAACAAAGCGTGATGAACAAAGAAACGTGACATAAATCAAACCATAAAAAACGATACAATACCTACCCGCATTTAAAACAAATAACGCGATAATAAAATAGAAAAAATATTGTTTTATTCGTTATCACGCAGTTGATAGCGAGCTGTTGTCTGAGTCAGGTCATGCAGGCACGCATACCTACATATACATAGTAATGCATACACAATGTTTTTTACTACTGTCTACGATAACACGTAAGTACTTTAACTACGTAACTTAGAACTCATTTGACCTCGGTCTTCAACAACACACCCCACAAATTAATTTTCTTTCCCACTTTTATTTTCAGTCCCCATTCTACACACCCCCGGCTCGCGCATCATCGGCGGCAGCAAAATCCCCATCACCGCCACCCCCTACCAACTCATCCTCCTTCGCGCCCGCGTGCACATCTGCGGCGCTGTTCTAATCGCCCCCCAGCGAGCCCTAAGCGCCGCCCACTGTTTCCCCAACCCTGGCCCCTACTCCGTCAAAGGCGGAGTCACCAACCTGCAAGAACCCGGATTCGTCAGCCACATCAACATGGCCCTGATCCACCCCAATTTCACCAAAACGAACGGCGACTACGACTTGTCGGTTTTGTTCCTAGCCACGCCTTTCCCCCTCTCCGACAAAATCCGGCCAGTGGCGTTGCCTAGCGAGGGTCCGGAGGGGGAAATACGCGCCGGAATGGTGGGAAAAGTGAGTGGGTGGGGCAAGACAACCCATAATTCCGACGAATTGCGTTCCGAGGATTTGAAAGGCGTGGATTTGCCGGTGGTGGCACAGGAAAAGTGCCAAAAGAAGTTCGACTACTTTCAGGTGATAACGGAGAGGAAGTTCTGCGCGGGGGTGGAAAAAGGGGGGGAGGATGCGTGCACGGGGGACTCGGGGGGGCCGTTCGTGGTGGAAGGGGTGTTGTATGGGATTGTGTCGGATGGGCTGGATTGTGCCCAGCCGGGGTGGCCGGGGATTTACACGAACGTGCAGGTGTTGAGGGGGTTTATCAGGGAGAACGCGGAGGTGTGATCGTTGTGAATATTCATAAAATAAATTACAATTAAAAAATAAAAAAAAAATGTAATACCCCGATATGCAATTCAAATTGCACAAACAATATATTATTTAAATATTTTTCTGTGTTATTATTTTATTAAATATGCTAATGCGTGGTGTACTCATGACATTGAATGAAAGTTAAAAATGTGTCAGTACCTTTTATTCAGTGTTACACATTTCCATATCACCCAGTTGATAACGAGTCGTCGCACTAGAAGGTCACACCAGCACATTAACACAGTAATGCATAAACAATTATTGTTATTACTGCTACCTGCGATTACGCGTAAGTACTTACAGTGGTAATTTATAATTAATTATTAAAAAAACTATTGTCTTTCATTTTTAAAAATTATTTAAATTAAATTAGAATTAAAATGTTGTCTCCAGAGGCGGCTTCGCGCATCGTCGGTGGCACCCGCATCCCCATCACCACCGCCCCCTACCAACTCAGTCTCCGCCGCTGGGGCCAACACCTCTGTGGCGCCGCCCTCTTAAGCCCCACCATCGCCGTAAGCGCCGCCCACTGCTTCTCCGCCCCCGGAGCCTACTCTATCAAAGCCGGAATAACCAACCTCCACGAATTCGGAACCGTCGTCCACGTCAACCTGAGCTTAGTCCACCCGAAGTTCATGAAATCCCCCGCCGACTACGACCTCGCAGTTCTGTTTTTAGCCTCCCCTCTACCTCTGTCCGATAAAATTAAGCCAGTGGCGTTACCCAAGGAGGGTCCGGAGGGTCAAGTTCGCGGCGGCATGGTGGGGAGGGTGAGTGGGTGGGGGAAGGCGTCAGCTAGTTCCAAAAATGTGCGTTCTGAGGAGTTGAGAGCCGTGGATTTGCCAGTGGTACCACAATTGAAGTGTAATGTTACGTACTTGGGGAGGGTTACGGAGAGGATGTTTTGTGCGGGGTTGGCGCAGGGGGGGAAGGATTCGTGTACGGGGGATTCGGGGGGGCCTTTTGTGGTTGAGGGGGTGTTGTATGGGGTTGTGTCTGGGGGACGGGAGTGCGGAAGGGCTGGGTATCCGGGGATTTACACGAATGTGCAGGTGTTGAGGGGGTATATTAGGGAGAATGCGGGGTTGTGATTGGTGTGATAGTAATATGGAAAATAAGATCAATTGATGTTCAAATAAAGGGAGGTTTTTGAAATTTTGTGTGTTATTTACCCAGACGAAAAATGTTGCTACTAACTAAAATTGTACATCAATCCAAATATGAAAGAAACAAAAAACTGAATAATCGAAAAGTTGAAGACAGCAAAAATAGAACAAAAAAATCAAATCCATACTAGAAAAATAAAACATTCAAAATTTGAAAAATCAAAAAATTTAAAAAATTCGAATCGAACTACAATCGACAATCGAAAATTCAAAAGTTGAAAAATCAAAAAATTGAAAAAATGAAACATTAAAACATCTAAAAATTGAAAAAAACAATGAATTGGAAAACCTACAAATTGTACAACAATCGAAAAATGGAAGAAACGAAAAACTCAATAATCGAAAAATTATAAAACCTAAATATTACTAATCGATAAATTGAAGAAACGAAAAATTGGATCATCGAAAAATAAGAAATTCAAAATTTGAAAAATTAAACTGTTTTTGACTTTATATATATTTGCCAATTTCCAAATTTTCAAATTTTCTGTTCAAAAAGAACATCTGATAGACGTTAGATTTGCCTGTGATCTTGTTGCGGGAAAATCATACCTGCTGTGAAAAAGCAAAAAACTGAAAAATCAACAAATGGATAATTCAAAAGTTAAATTTCGAAAAAAAAAAGTAAAATCTAAAAATTACAAATTGAAAAATTGACGTCATAAACAAAAATTGAATAATCGATAAATAAAAAATTTTAAAGTTGAAAAATCGAAAAATTAAAAAATGAAAATCGAATTGCAATCCATAAAAAGGAATAAAATTATTATTATTATAAATAAAAAAATTCAAAGTAGAAAAATCCAAAAGTTGTAAAACCTAAAAATTCCAAATCGAAAAACTGAAGAAACGAAAAATTGATTAATCAAGAAATAAAAAATATAAATACTGAAAAATCAACGAATTAAAACCTGAATTGCAATTTTTCGATTTTTGAAATAAATTTTTGGATCAATTTTGCGTTTCGTGAATTTTTCGAATTTTCAGATTTTAGGTAATTTGATTTTTCGATTTTTTCGAAAGATCAGGAATCGAAAGATCAAAAAACTGAAAAATCTAAAATTTTAAACTTTGAACAATTGAAAAATAGAAAAATCAAAGAACTGAAAAATAAAGAAATTAAAATTTCGATAAAATTGAAAAAACGAGAAATCAAAACAGTGAAAAATTGAAAAATTTAAAATGCAAAAATCTAAAATTAAAAAAATCGAAACACTGAGAAATCGAGAAATCAAAATATATTAAAAATTTTAAAAAACGAAAAATTTAAAAATTAAAATTTTTAAAAATCGAAAAATTGAAAACCGGAAAAACTAAAATCGAGAAGTCGAAAAATTGAAAGATGGAGAAATCGAAACATGAAAAATTTCAAATTTAAAATTTCGAAAAATTGTAAAATTGAAAACCCGAAGCAATGAAAAATCCAAAAATTGAACAATATTGAAAAACTGAAAAATCTTGTGTAGAAAAATCTAAATTTTAAAAAATCGAAAACCTAAAAAATCGAGAATCAAAACATCAAAAAAATTAAAACCTGAATTGCAATTTTTAGTTTTTTCGACTTTTGCAACCAATTTTTCGATCAATTTTGCAGTTATTGAATTTTTCGAATTTTCAATTTTTAGGTAATTTAATTTTTTTATTTTTTCGTAAGATCGGGAACCCGAAAGATCAAAAAACTGAAAAATGTAAAATTTAAAAATCCTAACAAATAAAAAATAGAGAAATCAAAGAACTGAAAAATCAAAAAATTAAAATTTCGATAAAATTGAAAAATCGAGAAATTAAAACAGTGAACAATTGAAAAATTTAAGATGCAAAAATCGAAAATTAAAAAAATCGAGACATTGAGAAATCGAGAAATAAAAACAACGAAAATCTAAAAAAACGAAAAATTTAAAAGTTAAAAATTTTAAAAATCGAAAAATTCAAAAGCCGGAAAAACTAAAATCGAGAAGTCGAAAAATCGAAAGATGGAGAAATCGAAACATGAAAAATCTAAAATTTAAAATTTCGAAAAATTGTAAAATTGAATCTATGAACTCAAAAATCCAAAAATTGAAAAATTAATATATCGAAAAATTAAAAAATCTTAAAATTCATATTGAAAAATAGAAAAATCCCAAAACTGAATCATCGAGAAATCGAAAAGACGCAAAACTGAAAAGTGAAAAAATCAAAAATTTTAAAAATCGAAAAATTGAAAAACCGGAAAACCTAAAAACGAGAAATCAAAAATTACAGAAAATTTTAAGTTAAATGGAAAATTTTAAAAATCGAGAAATTGAAAAATCCTAAAAAATGACAAAACCAAAAACTAAAAATCGAAAATTTAAAAATCGAAAAATTGAAAAACCAGAAAAACTAAAACCGAGAAGTCGAAAAACCGAAAGATGGAGAAATCGAAACATGCGAAATCTAAAATTTTGAAAAATTGTAAAATTGAAAAACAGAAGAACTGAAAAATCCAAAAATCCAAAAATCGGAAAAATAATATATCGAAAAATTGAACAATTTTATGTAGAAGAATCTAAAATTTAAAAAATCGAAAAATTGAAAAATTTTAAAACTCATTGAAAAATCGAAAAATTGAAAAATTGAGAAGTCGAAAAGATGCAAAACTGAAAAGTGAAAAAATCGAAAAATTAAAAATTTTAAAAATCGAAAAATTGAAACCAAGAAGTCGACAAACCGAAAGATGGAGAAATCGAAACATGAAAAATCTAAAATTTAAAACTGTAAAATTGAAAAACCAAGAAACTGAAAAATCTAAAAATTTAAAAATTCGAAAAAAAAATGAAAAATCGAGAAATCAAAACATCAAAAAGTTAAAAAACTGAAAAATCTAAAAATTCAAATATTGAAAAATTGATTAATCGAAAAATTGAAAAATCCTAAAACTGAATCATCGAAAAATTGAAAATCGAAAAATCGAAAAGACGAAAACCTGAAAACTCGAAAAATCGAAAATTTTAAAAATCGAGAAATTGAAAAATCCTAAAAAATGACAAAACGAAAAACTAAAAATCGAAAAATTGAAAAGTCGAAGGAAAATTGAAAAACCGGGAAATCGTTAAACAGGAAAATCAAAAAGACGAAAAACCGAAAACTCGAAAATTGCAAAATCAAAAGCCTGAAAAACTGGAAAATCGGGAAATCGCGAAATCGCATAATCGAAATATCGAAGTTGAAAAATCGAGAAATCGAAAAGACGAAAAATTGAAAAGTAAAAAAATCGAAAATTTAAAAAGTCGAGGAATTGAAAAATCAAAATTTTAAAAATCTAAATATTGAAAAACCAGAAAAACTAAAACCGAGAAGTCGAAAAAGCGAAAGATGGAGAAATTGAAACATGCGAAATCTAAAAGTTCGAAAAATTGTAAAATTGAAAAAGAGAAGAACTCACAAATCCAACAGTCCAAAAACCGGAAAAATAATATATCGAAAAATTGAACAATTTTATGTAGAAAAATCTTAAAACTCATTGAAAAATCGAAAAATTTAAAAATCACAAAACTGAATCATCGAAAAATTGAAAAATTGGGAAATCGAAAAGACGCAAAACTCAAAAGTGAAAAAATTGAAAATTTGAAAAATCAAAAATTTTAAAAATCGAAAAATTGAAAAACCGGAAAACCTAAAACCGAGAAGTCCACAAACCGAAAGATGGAGAAATCGAAACATGAAAAATCTAAAATTTAAAATTTCGAAAAAATGTAAAATTGAAAAACCAGGAAACTGAAAAATCTAAAAATCGAAAAATTAAAAATTTTTATGTAGATTCTAAAATTTAAAAATTGGAAAAAAATGCAAAATCGAGAAATCAGAACATCAAAAAGTTAAAAAACTGAAAAATCTAAAAATTCAAATATTGAAAAATTGAAAATCGAGAAATCAAAAAGACGAATAACGGAAAACTCGAAATATCGAAAATTTAAAAAATCGAAAAATCAAAAAATCAAAAAAACAAGAAATCGAAAATTAAATTTTTTTTTAAGTTAAATGGAAAATTTTAAAAATCGAGAAATTGAAAATTCCTAAAAAATGACAAAACGAAAAACTTAAAATCGAAAAATTGAAGGAAAATTGAAAAACCGGAAAATCGCAAAACCGGGAAATCAAAAAGACGAAAAACCAAAAACTCTAAAATTGAAAAATTGCAAAATCAAAAGCCTGAAAACTGGAAAATCTGGAAATCGCGAAATCGCATAATCGAAATATCGAAGTAGAAAAATCTAAAATTTAAAAAGTCGAAAATTTGAAAAATCAAAATTTTAAAAATCGAAAGATGCGAAATCTAAAATTTCGAAAAACTATAAAATTGAAAAACAGAAGAACTGAAAAATTCAAAAATCGAAAAAAAAATATATAAAAATTGAACAATTTTATGTAGAAGAATCTAAAATTTAAAAAATCGAAAAACTGAAAAACCGAAAAATCAAAACATCAGAAAGTTAAAAAATTGAAAAATCTTAAAATTCAAAAATGTATTGAAAAATTGATAAATCAAAAAATTGAAAAATCAAGAAATTGAAAAGACGAAAAACTGAAAAGTCGAAAAATTAAAAAAACTTGAAATCGAAAATTAATTTTTTTTTAAGTCAAATGGAAAATTTCAAAAATCGAGAAATTTAAAATCGAAAAATTGAAAAACCGAAAAATCGAAGAGACGAAAAACAAAAAATCCGAAAATTGAAAAAATTGAAAAACTGAAAAACTTGAAAATCGAGAAAACGCGAAATGCCATAATCAAAAAATCGAAATACCGAAGTTGAATCGAGAAATCGAAAAGACGAAAATCTGAAAAACCGGAGAAACTAAAACGGAGAAGTCGAAAAACCGAAAGATGGAGAAATCGAAACATGAAAAATTTAAAATTTGAAATTTCAAAAAATTATAAAAATGAAAAACCGAAGAACTAAAAAATCCAAAAATCCAAAAATCGAAAAAATAATATATCGAAAAATTGAACACTTATGTAGAATCTAAAATTAAAAAAATCGAAAAATCAAAAAATCGAGAAATCGAAAATAAAAAATATATATAAATTTAAAAAATGGAGAAATTGAAAAATCCAAAAATAGAAAAATCCTAAACATTGACAAAATGAAAAAATAAAAATCAAAAGATTGCAAACTCGAAGGAAAATTGAAAAATCGAAAAATTAAAAAATCGAAAACTCGAAAATTGAAAAAATTGAAAAGTTGCACAATCAAAATCCTCAAAAATCGAAAAATTTAAGAATTGAAAAACTGAAAAACTGGAAAATCGAAAAATCGCGAAATGGAAGAATAAAATAATCGAAATATGGAGGTTGAAAAATCGAAAAATCGAAAATTAAAAAAATTGAAAAATTGGAAAATCGAAAATTTAAAAAGTCGAAAAACCAAAAAAATCGAAAAATTGGAAAATCGGAGGTAAATCGAAAAAGTGAAAAACCGGGAAATCGAAAAGACGAAAAACCGAAAACTGGAAAATTGAAAAAATTGAAAAATCGCGAAATGGCAGAATCAAAAAATCGAATTCGAATCAGTTCTTAATTTAACTCTTTTTCTTTTTCGATTTTTTTTATTTTACAATTGAAAAATCGACAAATCAAAAATTCGAAAGGTAAAAAATCAAAAAATCGAAAAAGTGAAAAACTTGGTGGTCGAGAAATCAATACTACAATAAGTGTAACATTGAAAATTGTAAAAATTGAAAATTCGAGAAATTGACAAATCGAAACGAATATTTGAAAAAATAAAAAATTTAATTATCAAAAATTTCAACAATAGTAAAATCGATAAACTGAAAAAACGAAAAATTAGAAAAACAGAAAATTGTACAATCTAAAAATTGCAAAACGAAAAATTAAATTTTTTGACAATCTCAACTTCAATTTTTCTCATCCCGGGGAGACATTTATCCCATGGGAAATTTTCTCGGGATCACGGATTTGTCTTTACTTTTACTGTGCGTCCATTAATAACTGAGAAAATGGCTGATTTAACCCGGCGCATCCACCATTTTTGAGAAATTTTAATATTGCCCAAATCAGCCCGGAGAGACATTTGTCTTAAGGACAATTTTCATAGAACCACTAATCTGTGGTTATAATTTTAGTGTATGTCCGCAAATAACTGAAAAAATCGCGAATTAATTCTGGCGCAGCCAACATTTTTTTACGAAATTTTACTCTAAAAATTTGGAAACTTCTGGTGTTTTATTTTTGAAATAGTTTGAAACTATTTGCATAATACGCGTCAAACCTCTCGAAACCTCAAGCCGGCCTTGCCTCCGTCTCCATAACAAAATTGTTTACTATGTGTTGTTTTGTCATTTTTTTCTAAACACTTCTCAATTTCATTTTTTGTTCACGATGCGAATCACAGCACTACGCTCAATAGCCAAAATTAACCACAATGTACTACAAAATGTAAGTATTCTCCCTCGAAATTCGCGCCCCTAACCGCCTCTCCCACCCAGTCTTGTCGGCTACACTCATTCAAATTCGAAATGACGCCGGCCAAACGGCCGGCGTCAGACCAGCAAGAGGAGTCCGCGCCCGCCGCGGAAGACACCTCCAAGAAGCCTCCCACCAACTTCCGGTACCAAGTCTTCCAGCCGCGCACCTCCGCCATCGAGAAGCCCAGCATGGAGGGCGACACGTCGGTCGTGCAGCGGCAGTCGGCGAAGGCCGCCATCGAAGAGCAGCACCTGCAGCCGGCGATGCTGCCGGAGTACTTCCAGAAGCAGATGGAGAAGAACGCGCTGATGAACCCCGACCCCGAATGCTCCGAGGGAAACAGGACGGGGCAGGGACAGCTGACGCAGACTCAGAGGTTTAATTAAGGGTTTTGGTGAGGGGGTGTCTAACACCTGTTCCAGGAGGTTTCAGGTGTCCAAGACCTGCGCCAACGCCATCCTCCCGCTCAAGAGCGTCAAGCTGGCCAACCCGTTCCCCGAGCCGGTCAAGATGATGATGTCGAGGACCGTCTCCGACGACGAGAAGGCCGAGCAGATGCTGGCCGACGCCCGCAGCCAGCGGCAGTTGTGCGACGCCCCCAACAAGAACTTCCGGACTTTCGCGACGGCGGCGAAGCGCTGGTTTTCTTCGTCGTCGAAAGAGAAGAGTTCGGTGGTGACTACCGACTCCGATAAGTGCAAGAAGGCGAAGAAGAAGACAGAGAAAGGAGGAGCGTGCCCGAAAATGCATTTGAAAGGCTGCCCCCCGATACAAGCCTCGACCACCTGTAAACGTGAAGCTAGAAACGTAGGTGAAGTGTTTTTGATAAACTTGTAATTGTTTTTATGAAAATAAATAATTTTCTTGAAAATGTTGTCTTGTAGATTAACTGCAAAAAACAAGAAGCGCCGTATCCTGCGTATAGTGAGTTCTGTCACGAAGATCCTCCAGAGAAACCCTCCGAATGCAAACTGTGTCCGTGGAGGCCCGAAGACAACCCCAACTTCAAACCACCCAAGAAGAAGTTCCACACTTCGAGCGGGGCGAAGGTGCGTCGCAGCGGGCTAGAAATGGAGTACCAGGAAGCGGAAGTCGACGTGGACGTAGAGGAGGCGGTGGCGGGAGAGCAGCGGAAAGGAATGCAGTGCGATTTGCGTAAAGTACGCTGAAGGATGTAAAAAGAGTAAAATCTGACGGTGAATGTTACAGCCCCCGTGCGACCGGCCGAAGGACACCCGCTGTCCCGCCCCTAAAGACAAAAAGACAAAAGACGAAAAAAAGAAGAAAGATAAGAAGAAAACCGTCTCACAATTTTTGGAAGACGAGATCCTAGGGCTAAAAACTCGACCCGCCTTTTCGCTCTCGTTGTCCTCGAGCGACAAGGGCGAGCCGTGCAAAACGCCCTGTAAGAAGTTCAAGTTCCCGGAATGCAAGCAGAAGGTCAAGGAGAAAGAAATCGTCGAGGACAAGTGTCCCAAGAAGAAGAAAAAGCGGAAAATTGTCGACTGCCCGCCAGAGGATGAGAACAAGAAATGCGCTCCGCTGAGGGAGTTAGTGGGGTATAGTTTGACTGGTGGAGGGGGCAATGACAAAGAGAAGAAGAAATGTCCCGAAATCGATCTGACCGTTTTTAGAGAAGATAGAGAAGATCCGTGCACTTTGAAGAGGAAAGGAACCACGAAGGTCTGTCCGGGTGACTTGCTGAAGAAGAAGAAGAGGGGGCCCAAGAAGAAAGCTAGTGGGATTATTACGCCCGTCGAGTCTAAAACCAAGATGCCTCAACAAAGGAAAACCATATAGATGTTGATAAATGTGTAAAATAAAAATCAAAAAAAGTTTAAAGAACAAGTTTTTTTTTTTGGAAAAATTTTAAATTTTTATCGTGGCACAAATTTTGCAATTTTTAGATATTTATTTTAATTTTTCATTTTATCAACTTTTCGATTTTTCAGTTTTGACGATTTTCAGTTGTTCAATTTTTGGTTACAATTTCTCTTACTTTTAATTTGTCGATTTTTCAATTTTCCAGATTTTCACTGCGTGTTGTAGAATATTGAAATTACCGGAGCAAAAATCCTTTGGTTCACAATTTTTCATAATTTCGGTTATAATAAATTTGTGCTTTTTATTGCAAAATTGAAAAATAAACACCCAAAAATCAACTATAACAATCGAGAACTTGAAAAATTAAAAATCTAAAAATTCCATGATCGTAAAACTGAAAAATAGGAAATTGAAGAACTAAAAATTGGAAAATCGAAAATAACAAGCAAAACTACCTATCTCAAATTGAAAAATTGTAAAAATTCAAGAAACGGAAAACTGAAAAATCAAAAATCTGCAAAATAAAAACTAAAAAATAAAAAATTGAAAAACGAGGTAACTGAAAAATTGAAAAATTTTGAGAAATCGAAAAATTAAAAATCGAGAAATCGAAAAATCGAAAAGTCAAAAAATGTGATAAAATTACAAAATTGTAAAAACGACAAATCCACAACAATATAATAATTGAAAAATCGAAAAATTGTAAAATCAAAAAACCGTAACGTTGAAACATCGAAAACCGCAGACTTGAAAAACTAAAAAATTCGAAATCGTGAAATTGAAAAAAACTAGAAATTAAATTATCTCAACAGATATTTATTATACTTAATATCGAAAAATTGAAGAAAAAAAAATTGGAAAACCGAAAAAACAAGCAAAACTACCTACCTCAAATTGAAAAATTGTAAAATTCAAAAAACCGAAAACTGAAAAATCGAAAATCTGCAAAATAAAAAGTAAAAAATAGAAAAACGGGGTAACTGAAAAATTGAAAAATTTTGAGAAACCGAAAAATTAAAAATCGAGAAATTGAAAAATCGATAAATCGACAGTTATAGAAATTGAGAAATCGAAAAATTAAAAAACGAGAAATTGAAAAATCAAAAAGTAAAAAAATGGGATAATGAAAAAAATTGCAAAATTGTAAAATCGATAAATCCATAACAATATAAAAATTGAAAAATCAGAAAGCCGTAACGTTGAAACATCGAAAACCGCAGACTTGAAAAACTAAAAAATTCGAAAATACGAAATTGAAAAAAAACTAAAAAATAAAAAATCGGAAAATTGCAAATTTATAAAATCAATAAGTTAACAGATATAGAAATTGAAAAATTGAATATGTAATCGTAAAATTTACGAAAAAAAAAATGTAAAATCGAAAACCACAACGTGGAAACGTTGAAAAATTGAAAAATCTCATTGAACAATTATACAATTAACAACAGAAATATTGCGAAATCGTAAAATAACAAAAATAATTAAACAAATGAAAGATCGAAAATTTCAAAAGCTATAAAACCGGAAAACCAAAAAAATCTGAGAATTGAATAATTGAAAAATAGATAAATTGCAAAATTGTAATAATCCGAATAAACGAGAAATTAAAAAATCGAGAAATTGCAAAATTCAGTGTTGAAAAATTGAAAACTTGAAATATTGTAAATCGAAAACCTGAAGAATCAAAAAACTGAAACATTGAAATGTTCAAAAACAAAAAAAAGAAAAATTGCAAAATAAAAATCGAAAAACCAAAAAATCGATTAATTCAACATCTTAAAATCGAAAAACTGAAGAAACAAAATTGGTTTACCATTTTTCAAAATTTCGGTTCAAATACATTTGTGCTTTTTATTGCAAAATTGAAAAATAAACACCCAAAAATGAACTTGAAAAATTAAAAATCTAAAAATCTCATAATCGTAAAACTGAAAAATAGGAAATTGAAGAAACGAAAAATTGAAGAACTAAAAATTGGAAAATCGAAAAAACAAGGAAAACTACCTATCTCAATTTGAAAAATTGTAAAAATTCAAGAAACAGAAAACTGAAAAATCGAAAATCTGCAGAATAAAAACTAAAAAATAAAAAATTGAAAAACGGGGTAAATGAAAAATTGAAAATTTTGAGAAATCGAAAAATTAAAATTCGAGAAATTGAAAAATCAAAAAGTCAAAAAAACGGAGAAATCGAAAAACTGTAAAATCGTTAAATCGATAAATCGACAGATATAGAAATTGGGAAGTTTCGAAAACCCAGAAATGTTGCGAAATCGTAAAATAAAAAAATAATGAAACAAACGAAGAATCGAAAATTTCAAAAGTTAAAAAACCGGAAACTCAAAAGAATCTAAGAATGGAATAATTGAAAAATTAGAAAAATCAAGAGAAAAATTTAAACATAGATAACATGAAAAATTGACAAATTGCAAAATTGTAAAATCGAAAAAATGAAAAAACGAAAAATTTTCCAATCAAAAAACAGAAACATTGAAAAACTGGAAAATTAAACATCGGGAAATGGAAAAAATCCAACGAAAAATTGCCGAAAACGTAAAAATGAAAAAGGAAAAACCTAAAATATCGAAAAACTGTAAAATTGCAAAAACGAAGAATTGTAAAATCAAAAAACTGTAACATTAACACATCGAAAAGCTAAAATCTCCAATTGAAAAACATCAAAAAATTGAAAAAAAGAAAAATTGCGAAGTTAAAACCGAAAAACTGAAAGAATGAAAAGTTGGGTAACCGAAAAAAAAGAATAATTGAGAAATCGAAAAATTAAAAATCAAGAAATCGAAAAATCGGAAAACTTTGAAAACGTAAAAATGGAAAAGAGGAGCATTAAACACTAGTAAAATTTAAAAATTCAAGTTACAAAATCGATAAAACTAAAACTGAAAACTAGAAAAATTGTAAATGAAAAAATTGAAGAAACGAAAAATTGGGAAATCAAAAAAATGTAACATGGAAAATTGAAAAAAAACAATAATTTCAATATCGAGAAATTGCGAAATCGTAAAATTTAAAAATCAGAAAGTTAAAAAATTAAAGAAAGTAATATTCAAAAGCAAAAAAACTACAAAAAGAAACATTTAAGAAACATCACAAAATTGAAAAAAAAAAACTTGAGAAATTGTAAAATCGAAAAACTGAAGAAATAACAAATTGAACAACTGAAAATTTAAAAATTGAGAAATGGAACAGGAAAAATTAAAAAAACGAAATATTAAAAATTTAAGCTAAAACATTGAAAAATCTAAAATTGAAAACAAGACATTTTCAAAACTAAAAATGTAAGAAACGAAAAATTGTAAAATAGAAAAATTAAAGATTAAGAAACAAAAAAATCACAAAATTGAAAGAATAAATAACTAAATTATCTAAAAATTCAGAAATTTAAAAATCCAAAATTGGAATAATCAAAAAATTCGAAAAATCGAGAAATTAAAAAATTGAAAAATTGCAAAATTTAGTGTTGAAAAATTGGAAACTTGAAATATTGTAAGTCGAAAAACTGAAAAATAAAAAAACTGAAATATCGAAATGTTCAAAAACAAAAAAAAATTGAAAAATTTTAAAATTAAACCTCGAAAAATTGCAAAATAAAAATCGAAAAACCAAAAAATTGATTAATTCAACATCTTAAAATCGAAAAACTGAAGAAACAAAAAATTGAAAAAATGCACAATAAAAACCGGAAAATTAACAAATTCACACATCGGAAAACTAAAAAATCAAAATATCGAGAAATTGAAAAACAAAAAAATCAAAAACTTGAAAAATAGAAAAATTGCGAGGACGTAAAAATGGAAAAATAAAAAATTACAAAATTGAAACAAAAAATTCAAAAGTTAAAAATTTGAAAAATTTAAAATTGAAAACTAGAAAAATAGAAATCCAAAGAAAATTGGAAATCGAAAGAATGAAGAAGCGAATAATTGTAACAGAAACGTCGGAAAACTCAAAAAATAAATATCGAGAAAAAAATCGAAAAATTGTTAAACAAAAAAATCTAACTGAAAAACTGAAAAACAAATTATTATTATTAAAATTAAAAAAATTGCAGAATTATAAAACCGGTAAATCCACAATTTTAAAACTGAAAAACTAAAAATTATCCAATTGAAAAACAAACAAATTTTGAAAAACTGAAAAAATGGCAAAATTGTAAAAGCGAATAATCGACAAATTTAAAAAATAATAAAGCAAGAAATTGAAAAGAACCAAAAATTGCCTCATCGAAAAATTTAACACTGAACATCGATCAACTACAAAATTAAATAGCCAGAATTTGGAAAACAAAAAAATCGAAAAATTCCGAAAACGTAATAGTGAAAAAGACAAAACAGTAATAGACACTGAAATTAAAAAATTCAAGTTAAAAAATCGAAAAAATTAAAACTGAAACCAGAAAAACTACAAATCGAAAAATTGAAAAAACGAAAAATTGAGAAATCGAAAAGCTGTAGAAACATTTAAACATCGAAAAATTGAAAATTATAAAATCGAAAATTCGAATAGTCTAAAAATCGAAAAATTGAAAGAACGGTTAATTTAAAACTAGAAAAATTGCAAATCGAAAAATTTTTAATAAATTCGCAAAATTGAAAATCTGAAAACTTAAAAATCGAAATTTGGAATAATTGAAAAATGTTGTCTTCTAGATTAACTGCAAAAAACAAGAAGCGCCGTACCCTGCGTATAGTGAATTCTGTCACGAAGATCCTCGAGAGAAACCCTCCGAATGCAAACTGTGTCCGTGGAGGCCCGAAGACAACCCCAACTTCAAACCACCCAAGAAGAAGTTCCACACTTCGAGCGGGGCGAAGGTGCGTCGCAGCGGGCTAGAAATGGAGTACCAGGAAGCGGAAGTCGACGTGGACGTAGAGGAGGAGGTGGCGGGAGAGCAACGGAAAGGAATGCAGTGCGATTTGCGTAAAGTACGCTGGAGGAGGTAAAAAGAGTAAAATCTGACGGTGAATGTTACAGCCCCCGTGCGACCCGCCGAAGGACACCCGCTGTCCCGCCCCTAAAGACAAAAAGACAAAAGACGAAAAAAAGAAGAAAGATAAGAAGAAAAGCGTGTCACAATTTTTGGAAGACGAGATCCTAGGGCTAAAAACTCGACCCGCCTTTTCGCTCTCGTTGTCCTCGAGCGACAAGGGCGAGCCGTGCAAAGGGCCCTGTAAGAAGTTCAAGTTCCCGGAATGCAAGCAGAAGGTCAAGGAGAAAGAAATCGTCGAGGACAAGTGTCCCAAGAAGAAGAAAAAGCGGAAAATTGTCGACTGCCCGCCAGAGGATGAGAACAAGAAATGTGTTCCGCTGAGGGAGTTAGTGGGGTATAGTTTGACTGGTGGAGGGGGCAATGACAAAGAGAAGAAGAAATGTCCCGAAATCGATCTGACCGTTTTTAGAGAAGATAGAGAAGATCCGTGCACTTTGAAGAGGAAAGGAACCACGAAGGTCTGTCCGGGTGACTTGCTGAAGAAGAAGAAGAGGGGGCCCAAGAAGAAAGCTAGTGGGATTATTACGCCCGTCGAGTCTAAAACCAAGATGCCTCAACAAAGGAAAACCATATAGATGTTGATAAATGTGTAAAATAAAAATCAAAAAAAGTTTAAAGAACAAGTTTTTTTTTTTGGAAAAATTTTAAATTTTTATCGTGGCACAAATTTTGCAATTTTTAGATATTTATTTTAATTTTTCATTTTATCAACTTTTCGATTTTTCAGTTTTGACGATTTTCAGTTGTTCAATTTTTGGTTACAATTTCTCTTACTTTTAATTTGTCGATTTTTCAATTTTCCAGATTTTCACTGCGTGTTGTAGAATATTGAAATTACCGGAGCAAAAATCCTTTGGTTCACAATTTTTCATAATTTCGGTTATAATAAATTTGTGCTTTTTATTGCAAAATTGAAAAATAAACACCCAAAAATCAACTATAACAATCGAGAACTTGAAAAATTAAAAATCTAAAAATTCCATGATCGTAAAACTGAAAAATAGGAAATTGAAGAACTAAAAATTGGAAAATCGAAAATAACAAGCAAAACTACCTATCTCAAATTGAAAAATTGTAAAAATTCAAGAAACGGAAAACTGAAAAATCAAAAATCTGCAAAATAAAAACTAAAAAATAAAAAATTGAAAAACGAGGTAACTGAAAAATTGAAAAATTTTGAGAAATCGAAAAATTAAAAATCGAGAAATCGAAAAATCGAAAAGTCAAAAAATGTGATAAAATTACAAAATTGTAAAAACGACAAATCCACAACAATATAATAATTGAAAAATCGAAAAATTGTAAAATCAAAAAACCGTAACGTTGAAACATCGAAAACCGCAGACTTGAAAAACTAAAAAATTCGAAATCGTGAAATTGAAAAAAACTAGAAATTAAATTATCTCAACAGATATTTATTATACTTAATATCGAAAAATTGAAGAAAAAAAAATTGGAAAACCGAAAAAACAAGCAAAACTACCTACCTCAAATTGAAAAATTGTAAAATTCAAAAAACCGAAAACTGAAAAATCGAAAATCTGCAAAATAAAAAGTAAAAAATAGAAAAACGGGGTAACTGAAAAATTGAAAAATTTTGAGAAACCGAAAAATTAAAAATCGAGAAATTGAAAAATCGATAAATCGACAGTTATAGAAATTGAGAAATCGAAAAATTAAAAAACGAGAAATTGAAAAATCAAAAAGTAAAAAAATGGGATAATGAAAAAAATTGCAAAATTGTAAAATCGATAAATCCATAACAATATAAAAATTGAAAAATCAGAAAGCCGTAACGTTGAAACATCGAAAACCGCAGACTTGAAAAACTAAAAAATTCGAAAATACGAAATTGAAAAAAAACTAAAAAATAAAAAATCGGAAAATTGCAAATTTATAAAATCAATAAGTTAACAGATATAGAAATTGAAAAATTGAATATGTAATCGTAAAATTTACGAAAAAAAAAATGTAAAATCGAAAACCACAACGTGGAAACGTTGAAAAATTGAAAAATCTCATTGAACAATTATACAATTAACAACAGAAATATTGCGAAATCGTAAAATAACAAAAATAATTAAACAAATGAAAGATCGAAAATTTCAAAAGCTATAAAACCGGAAAACCAAAAAAATCTGAGAATTGAATAATTGAAAAATAGATAAATTGCAAAATTGTAATAATCCGAATAAACGAGAAATTAAAAAATCGAGAAATTGCAAAATTCAGTGTTGAAAAATTGAAAACTTGAAATATTGTAAATCGAAAACCTGAAGAATCAAAAAACTGAAACATTGAAATGTTCAAAAACAAAAAAAAGAAAAATTGCAAAATAAAAATCGAAAAACCAAAAAATCGATTAATTCAACATCTTAAAATCGAAAAACTGAAGAAACAAAATTGGTTTACCATTTTTCAAAATTTCGGTTCAAATACATTTGTGCTTTTTATTGCAAAATTGAAAAATAAACACCCAAAAATGAACTTGAAAAATTAAAAATCTAAAAATCTCATAATCGTAAAACTGAAAAATAGGAAATTGAAGAAACGAAAAATTGAAGAACTAAAAATTGGAAAATCGAAAAAACAAGGAAAACTACCTATCTCAATTTGAAAAATTGTAAAAATTCAAGAAACAGAAAACTGAAAAATCGAAAATCTGCAGAATAAAAACTAAAAAATAAAAAATTGAAAAACGGGGTAAATGAAAAATTGAAAATTTTGAGAAATCGAAAAATTAAAATTCGAGAAATTGAAAAATCAAAAAGTCAAAAAAACGGAGAAATCGAAAAACTGTAAAATCGTTAAATCGATAAATCGACAGATATAGAAATTGGGAAGTTTCGAAAACCCAGAAATGTTGCGAAATCGTAAAATAAAAAAATAATGAAACAAACGAAGAATCGAAAATTTCAAAAGTTAAAAAACCGGAAACTCAAAAGAATCTAAGAATGGAATAATTGAAAAATTAGAAAAATCAAGAGAAAAATTTAAACATAGATAACATGAAAAATTGACAAATTGCAAAATTGTAAAATCGAAAAAATGAAAAAACGAAAAATTTTCCAATCAAAAAACAGAAACATTGAAAAACTGGAAAATTAAACATCGGGAAATGGAAAAAATCCAACGAAAAATTGCCGAAAACGTAAAAATGAAAAAGGAAAAACCTAAAATATCGAAAAACTGTAAAATTGCAAAAACGAAGAATTGTAAAATCAAAAAACTGTAACATTAACACATCGAAAAGCTAAAATCTCCAATTGAAAAACATCAAAAAATTGAAAAAAAGAAAAATTGCGAAGTTAAAACCGAAAAACTGAAAGAATGAAAAGTTGGGTAACCGAAAAAAAAGAATAATTGAGAAATCGAAAAATTAAAAATCAAGAAATCGAAAAATCGGAAAACTTTGAAAACGTAAAAATGGAAAAGAGGAGCATTAAACACTAGTAAAATTTAAAAATTCAAGTTACAAAATCGATAAAACTAAAACTGAAAACTAGAAAAATTGTAAATGAAAAAATTGAAGAAACGAAAAATTGGGAAATCAAAAAAATGTAACATGGAAAATTGAAAAAAAACAATAATTTCAATATCGAGAAATTGCGAAATCGTAAAATTTAAAAATCAGAAAGTTAAAAAATTAAAGAAAGTAATATTCAAAAGCAAAAAAACTACAAAAAGAAACATTTAAGAAACATCACAAAATTGAAAAAAAAAAACTTGAGAAATTGTAAAATCGAAAAACTGAAGAAATAACAAATTGAACAACTGAAAATTTAAAAATTGAGAAATGGAACAGGAAAAATTAAAAAAACGAAATATTAAAAATTTAAGCTAAAACATTGAAAAATCTAAAATTGAAAACAAGACATTTTCAAAACTAAAAATGTAAGAAACGAAAAATTGTAAAATAGAAAAATTAAAGATTAAGAAACAAAAAAATCACAAAATTGAAAGAATAAATAACTAAATTATCTAAAAATTCAGAAATTTAAAAATCCAAAATTGGAATAATCAAAAAATTCGAAAAATCGAGAAATTAAAAAATTGAAAAATTGCAAAATTTAGTGTTGAAAAATTGGAAACTTGAAATATTGTAAGTCGAAAAACTGAAAAATAAAAAAACTGAAATATCGAAATGTTCAAAAACAAAAAAAAATTGAAAAATTTTAAAATTAAACCTCGAAAAATTGCAAAATAAAAATCGAAAAACCAAAAAATTGATTAATTCAACATCTTAAAATCGAAAAACTGAAGAAACAAAAAATTGAAAAAATGCACAATAAAAACCGGAAAATTAACAAATTCACACATCGGAAAACTAAAAAATCAAAATATCGAGAAATTGAAAAACAAAAAAATCAAAAACTTGAAAAATAGAAAAATTGCGAGGACGTAAAAATGGAAAAATAAAAAATTACAAAATTGAAACAAAAAATTCAAAAGTTAAAAATTTGAAAAATTTAAAATTGAAAACTAGAAAAATAGAAATCCAAAGAAAATTGGAAATCGAAAGAATGAAGAAGCGAATAATTGTAACAGAAACGTCGGAAAACTCAAAAAATAAATATCGAGAAAAAAATCGAAAAATTGTTAAACAAAAAAATCTAACTGAAAAACTGAAAAACAAATTATTATTATTAAAATTAAAAAAATTGCAGAATTATAAAACCGGTAAATCCACAATTTTAAAACTGAAAAACTAAAAATTATCCAATTGAAAAACAAACAAATTTTGAAAAACTGAAAAAATGGCAAAATTGTAAAAGCGAATAATCGACAAATTTAAAAAATAATAAAGCAAGAAATTGAAAAGAACCAAAAATTGCCTCATCGAAAAATTTAACACTGAACATCGATCAACTACAAAATTAAATAGCCAGAATTTGGAAAACAAAAAAATCGAAAAATTCCGAAAACGTAATAGTGAAAAAGACAAAACAGTAATAGACACTGAAATTAAAAAATTCAAGTTAAAAAATCGAAAAAATTAAAACTGAAACCAGAAAAACTACAAATCGAAAAATTGAAAAAACGAAAAATTGAGAAATCGAAAAGCTGTAGAAACATTTAAACATCGAAAAATTGAAAATTATAAAATCGAAAATTCGAATAGTCTAAAAATCGAAAAATTGAAAGAACGGTTAATTTAAAACTAGAAAAATTGCAAATCGAAAAATTTTTAATAAATTCGCAAAATTGAAAATCTGAAAACTTAAAAATCGAAATTTGGAATAATTGAAAAATGTTGTCTTCTAGATTAACTGCAAAAAACAAGAAGCGCCGTACCCTGCGTATAGTGAATTCTGTCACGAAGATCCTCGAGAGAAACCCTCCGAATGCAAACTGTGTCCGTGGAGGCCCGAAGACAACCCCAACTTCAAACCACCCAAGAAGAAGTTCCACACTTCGAGCGGGGCGAAGGTGCGTCGCAGCGGGCTAGAAATGGAGTACCAGGAAGCGGAAGTCGACGTGGACGTAGAGGAGGAGGTGGCGGGAGAGCAACGGAAAGGAATGCAGTGCGATTTGCGTAAAGTACGCTGGAGGAGGTAAAAAGAGTAAAATCTGACGGTGAATGTTACAGCCCCCGTGCGACCCGCCGAAGGACACCCGCTGTCCCGCCCCTAAAGACAAAAAGACAAAAGACGAAAAAAAGAAGAAAGATAAGAAGAAAAGCGTGTCACAATTTTTGGAAGACGAGATCCTAGGGCTAAAAACTCGACCCGCCTTTTCGCTCTCGTTGTCCTCGAGCGACAAGGGCGAGCCGTGCAAAGGGCCCTGTAAGAAGTTCAAGTTCCCGGAATGCAAGCAGAAGGTCAAGGAGAAAGAAATCGTCGAGGACAAGTGTCCCAAGAAGAAGAAAAAGCGGAAAATTGTCGACTGCCCGCCAGAGGATGAGAACAAGAAATGTGTTCCGCTGAGGGAGTTAGTGGGGTATAGTTTGACTGGTGGAGGGGGCAATGACAAAGAGAAGAAGAAATGTCCCGAAATCGATCTGACCGTTTTTAGAGAAGATAGAGAAGATCCGTGCACTTTGAAGAGGAAAGGAACCACGAAGGTCTGTCCGGGTGACTTGCTGAAGAAGAAGAAGAGGGGGCCCAAGAAGAAAGCTAGTGGGATTATTACGCCCGTCGAGTCTAAAACCAAGATGCCTCAACAAAGGAAAACCATATAGATGTTGATACATGTGTAAAATAAAAATCAAAAAAAGTTTAAAGAACAAGTTTTTTTTTTGGAAATATTTTAAATTTTTATCGTGGCACCGATTTTGCAATTTTTAGATATTTTTTTTAATTTTTTATTTTATCAACTTTTCGATTTTTCAGTTTTAACTATTTTTAATTGTTCAATTTTTGAATTTTAATTTTTTCGAATTTTCGGAGTCAGGGTTACAATTTCTCTTACTTTTAATTTGTCGATTTTTCAATTTTGCAGATTTTCATTGCGTGTTGTAGAATATTGAAATTACCGGAGCAAAAATCCTTTGGTTCACAATTTTTCAAAATTTCGGTTATAATAAATTTGTGCTTTTTATTGCAAAATTGAAAAATAAACACCCAAAAATGAACTATAACAATCGAGAACTTGAAAAATTAAAAATCTAAAAATTCCATGATCGTAAAACTGAAAAATAGGAAATTGAAGAACTAAAAATTGGAAAATCGAAGAAACAAGCAAAACTACCTATCTCAAATTGAAAAATTGTAAAAATTCAAGAAACGGAAAACTGAAAAATCAAAAATCTGCAAAATAAAAACTAAAAAATAAAAAATTGAAAAACCAGGTAACTGAAAAATTGAAACATTTTGAAAAATCGAAAAATGAAAAATCCAGAAATTGAAAAATACAAAAATCAAAAAATGTGATAAAAAAATTGCAAAATTGTAAAAACGATAAATCCACAACAATATAAAAACTGAACAATCGAAAAATTGTAAAATCAAAAAACCGTAATGTTGAAACATCAAAAACCACAGACTTGAAAAACTAAAAAATTCGAAATCGTGAAATTGAAAAAAACTAGAAATTAAATTATCTCAACAGATAATTTATTATTATACTTAATATCGAAAAATTGAAGAAAAAAAATTGGAAAACCGAAAAAACAAGCAAAACTACCTATCTCAAATTGAAAAATTGTAAAAAGTCAAGAAACGGAAAACTGAAAAATCGAAAATCTGCAAAATAAAAACTAAAAAATACAAAATTGAAAAACGGGGTAACTGAAAAATTGAAAAATTTTGAGAAATCGAAAAATTAAAAATTGAGAAATTGAAAAATCAAAAAGTCAAAAAATCGGATACTAAAAAAATTGCAAAATGGTAAAATCGATAAATCCACAACAAAATAAAAATTGAAAAATCGAAAAATTGTAAAATCAAAAAACCGTAACGTTGAAACATCGAAAACCGCAGACTTGAAAAACTAAAAAATTCGAAATCGTGAAATTGAAAAAAACTAGAAATTAAATTATCTCAACACATAATTATTATAGTTAATATCGAAAAATTGAAGAAAAAAAATTGGAAAATCGAAAAAATAAGCAAAACTACCTACCTCAAATTGAAAAATTGTAAAAATTCAAGAAACGGAAAACTGAAAAATCGAAAATCTGCAAAATAAAAACTAAAAAATAAAAAATTGAAAAACGGGGTAACTGAAAAATTGACAAATTTTGAGAAATCGAAAAATTAAAAATCGAGAAACTGAAAAATCGAAAAATCAAAAAAATGGAGAAATCGAAAAACTGCAATCGATAAATCGACAGATGTAGAAATTGAGAAATCGAAAAATTAAAAATCGAGAAATTGAAAACTCAAAAAATCAAAAAATGGGATAATAAAAAAAATTTCAAAATTGTAAAATCGATAAATCCACAACAATATAAAAATTGAAAAATCGAAAAATTATAAAAACAAAAAACCGTAACGTTGAAACATCGAAAATCGTAGACTTGCAAAACTAAAAAATTCGAAACGTGAAATTGAAAAAAACTAAAAACTAAAAAAAAAGGAAAATTCAGAAATTAAAAATGATGGAACGAAAAATTGTAAAATCAATAAATTAACAGATATAGAAATTGAAAAATTGAATATGTAATTGTAAAATTTACGAAAAAAAAAATGTAAAATCGAAAACCACAACGTGGAAACGTTGAAAAATTGAAAAATCTCATTGAACAATTAACAACAGAAATATTGCGAAATCGTAAAATAACAAAAATAATTAAACAAACGAAAGATCGAAAATTTCAAAAGTTATAAAACCGGAAAACCAAAAAAGATCTGAGAATGAAATAATTGAAAAATTAAGAAAATCAAGAGAGAAATTTATAAATAGATAGGAGTAATATGAAAAATTGACAAATTGCAAAATTGTAAAATCGAAAAAATTAAAAAACGAAAAATTTTCCAATCGAAAAACAGAAACATCGGAAAACTGGAAAACTAAATATCGAGAAATGGAAAAAAACAACAAGGAATAATTGCAGAAAACGTAAAAAAGAAAATGAAACCCCCTGAAAAATCGAAAAACTGTAAAATGGTGAAAACGAAAAATTATAAAATAAAAAACTGTGACATTGACACATCGAAAAGCTAAAATCTCCAATCGAAAAACATCGAAAAATTGAAGAAAAGAAAAATTGCAAAGTTAAAATCGAAAAACTGAAAGAATGAAAAGTGGGGTAACTGAAAAATAATTATAATTGAGAAATCGAAAAAGTAAAAATCAAGAAAACGAAAAATCGGAAAACTGAAAACGAGGAATACTAGACTAGTAAAAATTAAAAATTCAAGTTAAAAAATCGATAAAATTAAAACTGAAAACTAGAAAAATTGTAAATGAAAAAATTGAAGAAACGAAAAATTGGGAAATCAAAAAAAATGTAACATGGAAAATTGGAAAAAAAACAATAATTTCAATATCGGGAAATTGCGAAATCGTAAAATTTAAAAATCAGAAAGTTAAAAAATTGAAGAAATTAAAATTCAAAAGCAGAAAAACTGCAATAAGAAAAATCTAAGAAAAATCACAAAATTGAAAAAAAAACGAGAAATTGTAAAATCGAAAAGCTGAAGAAATAAAAATTGAACAATTGGAAATTTAAAAATTGAAAAATCCAACAGGAAAAATTAAAAAAACGAAATATTAAAAATTTAAGCTAAAAAATTGAAAAATCTTCAAAACTAAAAATGTAAGAAACGAAGAATTGCAAAATTGAAAAATTAAAAATTAAGAAACAAAAAAAAATCGGAAAATTGAAAGAATAAATAACTAAATTATCTAAAAATTCAGAAATTTTAAAATAAAATTGGAATAATCAAAAAATCCTAAAAACGAGAAATTAAAAAGTCGAAAAATTGAAAAATTCAGTTTGAAAAATTGAAAACTTGAAATTTTGTAAATCGAAAAACTGAAGAATCAAAAAACTGAAACATCGAAATGTTCAAAAACAAAAAAGAAAATAGAAAAATTAAAATGAAAACTCGAAAAATTACAAAATAAAAATCGAAAAACCAAAAAATCGATTAATTCAACATCCTAAAATCGAAAAACTGAAGAAACAAAAATTGAAAAATTGCACAATAAACACCGGAAAATCAACAAATTCAAAAAAAGGGTAATTGAGAAATCGGAAAAATTGTAACTAACTAACATCGGAAAACTAAAAAATCAAAATATCGAGAAACTGAGGAACAAAAAAATCGAAAACTTGAAAACTAGAAAAATTGCGAGGACGTAAAAATGGAAAAATAAAAAATTACAAAATGGAAACTAAAAATTCAAAAGTTAAAAATTTGAAAAATTTAAAATAGAAAACTAGAAAAATTGAAATGCAAAAAAATTGCAAATCGAAAAAATGAAGAAACGAAAAATTGTAACAGAAACATCGAAAAACTCAAAAAATAAATATCGAAAAAAAAAATCGAAAAATTGTTAAACAAAAAAATTTAAATGAAAAACTGAAAAACGAAATATTATTATTAAAATTCGAAAAATTGCAGAATTATAAAATCGGTAAATCCACAAATTTTAAAACTGAAAAAACTAAAAATTACCCAATTGGAAAAGAAACAAATGTTGAAAAACTGAAAAAAATCGCAAAATTGTAAAAGCGAATAATCGACAAATTTAAAAAATAATAAAGCAAGAAATTGAAAAGAACCAAAAATTGCCACATCGAAAAACTACAAAATTGAATATCCAGAGTTTGGAAAACAAAAAATCGAAGACTTAAAAAATCGAAAAAATCCGAAAACGTAATAATGAAAAATACAAGACAATAAAAAAACAGTGAAATTAAAAAATTCAAGTTAAAAAATCGAAAAAATCAAAACTGCAACCAGAAAAACTACAAATCGAAAAATTGAAGAAACAAAAAATTGAAAAACATAAAATCTAAAATTCGAACAGTCTAAAAATCGAAAAATTTAAAGAACGGTTAATTTAAAAATGAAAAAATTGCGATATTGTAAAATTTAAAAATCCTAAAGATAAAAAAACGGATAAATTAAAGCTGAAAACTAGAAAAATTGCAAATCTAAAAATTTAAGTAAATTCTCAAAATTAAAAGAAAATTGAAAAGTTGAAAAGTTAAAAATCGAAAGTTGAAATAATTGAAAAATGTTGTCTTGTAGATTAACTGCAAAAAACAAGAAGCGCCGTACCCTGCGTATAGTGAGTTCTGTCACGAAGATCCTCCAGAGAAATCCTCCGAATGCAAACTGTGTCCGTGGAGGCCCGAAGCCAACCCCAACTTCAAACCACCCAAGAAGAAGTTCCACACTTCGAGCGGGGCGAAGGTGCGTCGCAGCGAGCTAGAAATGGAGTACCAGGAAGCGGAAGTCGACGTGGACGTGGAGGACGAGGTGGCGGGAGAGCTGCGTAAAGGGATGCAGTGCGATTTGCGTAAAGTACGCTGGAGGATGTAAAAAGAGTAAAATCTGACGGTGAATGTTACAGCCCCCGTGCGACCGGCCGAAGGACACCCGCTGTCCCGCCCCTAAAGACAAAAAGACAAAAGACGAAAAAAAGAAGAAAGATAAGAAGAAAAGCGTGTCACAATTTTTGGAAGACGAGATCCTAGGGCTAAAAACTCGACCCGCCTTTTCGCTCTCGTTGTCCTCGAGCGACAAGGGCGAGCCGTGCAAAACGCCCTGTAAGAAGTTCAAGTTCCCGGAATGCAAGCAGAAGGTCAAGGAGAAAGAAATCGTCGAGGACAAGTGTCCCAAGAAGAAGAAAAAGCGGAAAATTGTCGACTGCCCGCCAGAGGATGAGAACAAGAAATGCGCTCCGCTGAGGGAGTTAGTGGGGTATAGTTTGACTGGTGGAGGGGGCAATGACAAAGAGAAGAAGAAATGTCCCGAAATCGATCTGACCGTTTTTAGAGAAGATAGAGAAGATCCGTGCACTTTGAAGAGGAAAGGAACCACGAAGGTCTGTCCAGGTGACTTGCTGAAGAAGAAGAAGAGGGGGCCCAAGAAGAAAGCTAGTGGGATCATCACGCCCGTCGAGTCTAAAACCAAGATGCCTCAACAAAGGAAAACCATATAGATGTTGATACATGTGTAAAATAAAAATCAAAAAAAGTTTAAAGAACAAGTTTTTTTTTGGAAATATTTTAAATTTTTATCGTGGCACCAATTTTGCAATTTTTAGATATCTATTTTAATTTTTCATTTTATCAACTTTTCGATTTTTCAGTTTTGACGATTTTCAGTTGTTCAATTTTTGAATTTTAATTTTTTCGAATTTTCGGTGTCAGGGTTACAATTTCTCTTACTTTTAATTTGTCGATTTTTCAATTTTCCAGATTTTCACTGCGTGTTGTAGAATATTGAAATTACCGGAGCAAAAATCCTTTGGTTTACAATTTTTCAAAATTTCGGTTATCATAAATTTGTGCTTTTTATTGCAAAATTGAAAAATAAACACCCAAAAATGAACTATAACAATCGAGAACTTGAAAAATTAAAAATCTAAAAATTCCATGATCCTAAACCGAAAAATAGGAAATTGAAGAACTAAAAATTGGAAAATCGAAAATAACAAGCAAAACTACCTATCTCAAACTGAAAAATTGTAAAAATTAAAGAAATGGAAAACTGAAAAATCGAAAATCTACAAAATAAAAACTAAAAAATAAAAAATTGAAAAACCAGCTAACTGAAAAATTGAAACATTTTGAAAAATCGAAAAATGAAAAATCCAGAAATTGAAAAATCGAAAAATTGTAAAATCAAAAAACCGCAGACTTGAAAAACTAAAAAATTCGAAATCGTGAAATTGAAAAAAACTAGAAATTAAATTATCTCAACAGATAATTATTATACTTAATATCGAAAAATTGAAGAAAAAAAAAAAAAATGGAAAATCGAAAAAACAAGCAAAACTACCTACCTATCTCAAATTGAAAAATTGTAAAAATTCAAGAAACGGAAAACTGAAAAACCGAAAATCTGCAAAATGAAAAGTAAAAAATACAAAATTGAAAAACGGGGTAACTGAAAAATTGAAAAATTTTGAGAAATCGAAAAATTAAAAATTGAGAAATTGAAAAATCAAAAAGTCAAAAAATGGGATAATAAAAAAATTGCAAAATGGTAAAATCGATAAATCCACAACAAAATAAAAATTGAAAAATCGAAAATTTCTAAAATCAAGAAACCGTAACGTTGAAACATCGAAAACCGCAGACTTGAAAAACTAAAAAATTCGAAAACGCGAAATTGAAAAAACTAAAAAAGAAAAAAATTGGAAAACCAGCTAACTGAAAAATTGAAACATTTTGAAAAATCGAAAAATGAAAAATCCAGAAATTGAAAAATCGAAAAATTGTAAAATCAAAAAACCGCAGACTTGAAAAACTAAAAAATTCGAAATCGTGAAATTGAAAAAAACTAGAAATTAAATTATCTCAACAGATAATTATTATACTTAATATCGAAAAATTGAAGAAAAAAAAAAAATGGAAAATCGAAAAAACAAGCAAAACTACCTACCTATCTCAAATTGAAAAATTGTAAAAATTCAAGAAACGGAAAACTGAAAAACCGAAAATCTGCAAAATGAAAAGTAAAAAATACAAAATTGAAAAACGGGGTAACTGAAAAATTGAAAAATTTTGAGAAATCGAAAAATTAAAAATTGAGAAATTGAAAAATCAAAAAGTCAAAAAATGGGATAATAAAAAAATTGCAAAATGGTAAAATCGATAAATCCACAACAAAATAAAAATTGAAAAATCGAAAATTTCTAAAATCAAGAAACCGTAACGTTGAAACATCGAAAACCGCAGACTTGAAAAACTAAAAAATTCGAAAACGCGAAATTGAAAAAACTAAAAAAGAAAAAAATTGGAAAATTGAGAAATTAGAAATGATGTAACGAAAAATCGCAAAATTTAAAAGCCGTAAAATAAAAAAAAAACTAGAAATTAAATTATCTCAACAGACAATTATTATACTTAATATCGAAAAATTGAAGAAAAAAAAATGGAAAATCGAAAAAATAATGAAAACTACCAATCTCAAATTGAAAAATTGTAAAAATTCAAGAAACGGAAAACTGAAAAATCGAAAATCTGCAAAATAAAAACTAAAAAATAAAAAATTGAAAAACGGGGTAACTGAAAAATTGACAAATTTTGAGAAATCGAGAAATTGAAAAATCGAAAAATCAAAAAAATGGAGAAATAGAAAAATTGCAATCGAGAAATTGAAAACACAAAAAATCAAAAAATGGGATAATAAAAAAATTGCAAAATTGTAAAATCTATAAATCCACAACAACATAAAAATTGAAAAATCGAAAAATTATAAAAACAAAAAACCGTAACGTTGAAACATCGAAAATCGCAGACTTGCAAAACTAAAAAATTCGAAACGTGAAATTGAAAAAAACTAAAAAATAAAAAAAAGGAAAATTCAGAAATTAAAAATGATGGAACGAAAAATTGAAAAATCGAAAAGTCAAAAAAACGGAGAAATCGAAAAATTGCAAATTTGTAAGATCAATAAATTAACAGATATAGAAATTGAAAAATTGAATATGTAATTGTAAAATTTACGAAAAAAAAATGTAAAATCGAAAACCACAACGTGGAAGCGTTGAAAAATTGAAAAATCTCATTGAACAATTAACAACAGAAATATTGCGAAATCGTAAAATAACAAAAATAATTAAACAAACGAAAGATCGAAAATTTCAAAAGTTATAAAACCGGAAAACCAAAAAAGATCTGAGAATGGAATAATTGAAAAATTAGGAAAATCAAGAGAAAAATTTAAAAATAGATAGGAGTAATATGAAAAATTGACAAATTGCAAAATTGTAAAATCGAAAAAATGAAAAAACCAAAAATTTTCCAATCGAAAAACAGAAACATCGGAAAACTGTAAAACTAAACATCGAGAAATGGAAAAAAACAACGAATAAGTGCAGAAAACGTAAAAAAGAAAATGGAACCCCCTGAAAAATCTAAAAACTGTAAAATGGTGAAAACGAAAATTTATAAAATAAAAAACTGTAACATTGATACATCGAAAAGCTAAAATCTCCAATCGAAAAACATCGAAAAATTGAAGAAAAGAAAAATTGCAAAGTTAAAATCGAAAAACTGAAAGAATGAAAAGTGGGGTAACTGAAAAATAATTATAATTGAGAAATCGAAAAATTAAAAATCAAGAAAACGAAAAATCGGAAAACTCTGAAAATGAGGAACACTAGTAAAATTTAAAAATTCAAGTTAAAAAATCGATAAAATTAAAACTGAAAACTAGAACAATTGTAAATGAAAAAATTGAAGAAACGAAAAATTGGGAAATCAAAAAAATGTAACATGGAAAATTGGAAAAAAAAAATAATTTCAATATCGGGAAATTGCGAAATCGTAAAATTTAAAAATCAGAATGTTAAAAAATTGAAGGAATTAAAATTCAAAAGCAGAAAAACTGCAATAAGAAAAATCTAAGAAAAATCACAAAATTGAAAAAAAAATGAGAAATTGTAAAATCGAAAAACTGAAGAAATAAGAAATTGAACAATTGGAAATTTAAAAATTGAAAAATCGAACAGGAAAAATTAAAAAAACGAAATATTAAAAATTTAAGCTAAAAAATTGAAAAATCTTCAAAACTAAAAATGTAAGAAACGAAAAATTGCAAAATAGAAAAATTAAAAATTAAGAAACAAAAAAAGGAAAAATCAAAATATCCTAAAAACGAGAAATTAAAAAGTCGAAAAATTGAAAAATTCAGTTTGAAAAATTGAAAACTTGAAATTTTGTAAATCGAAAAACTGAAGAATCAAAAAACTGAAACATCGAAATGTTCAAAAACAAAAAAAAAATGAAAAATTTTAAAATGAAACCTCGAAAAATTGCAAAATAAAAATCGAAAAACCAAAAAATCGATTAATTCAACATCTTAAAATCGAAAAACTGAAGAAACAAAAATTGAAATATTGCACAATAAACACCGGACAATCAACAAATTTGAAAAGTTAAAAATCGAGAGTTGAAATAATTGAAAAATGTTGTCTTGTAGATTAACTGCAAAAAACAAGAAGCGCCGTACCCTGCGTATAGTGAGTTCTGTCACGAAGATCCTCCAGAGAAACCCTCCGAATGCAAACTGTGTCCGTGAAGGCCCGAAGACAACCCCAACTTCAAGCCCCCCAAGAAGAAGTTCCACACTTCGAGCGGGGCGAAGGTGCGTCGCAGCGGGCTAGAAATGGAGTACCAGGAAGCGGAAGTCGACGTGGACGTAGAGGAGCAGGTGGCGGGAGAGCAGCGGAAAGGAATGCAGTGCGATTTGCGTAAAGTACGCTGGAGGAGGTAAAAAGAGTAAAATCTGACGGTGAATGTTACAGCCCTCGTGCGAACGGCCGAAGGACACCCGCTGTCCCGCCCCTAAAGACAAAAAGACAAAAGACGAAAAAAAGAAGAAAGATAAGAAGAAAAGCGTGTCACAATTTTTGGAAGACGAGATCCTAGGGCTAAAAACTCGACCCGCCTTTTCGCTCTCGTTGTCCTCGAGCGACAAGGGCGAGCCGTGCAAAGGACCCTGTAAGAAGTTCAAGTTCCCGGAATGCAAGCAGAAGGTCAAGGAGAAAGAAATCGTCGAAGACAAGTGTCCCAAGAAGAAGAAAAAGCGGAAAATTGTCGACTGCCCGCCAGAGGATGAGAACAAGAAATGCGCTCCGCTGAGGGAGTTAGTGGGGTATAGTTTGACTGGTGGAGGGGGCAATGACAAAGAGAAGAAGAAATGTCCCGAAATCGATCTGACCGTTTTTAGAGAAGATAGAGAAGATCCGTGCACTTTGAAGAGGAAAGGAACCACGAAGGTCTGTCCGGGTGACTTGCTGAAGAAGAAGAGGAGGGGGCCCAAGAAGAAAGCTAGTGGGATCATTACGCCCGTCGAGTCTAAAACCAAGATGCCTCAACAAAGGAAAACCATATAGATGTTGATACATGTGTAAAATAAAAATCAAAAAAAGTTTAAAGAACAAGGTTTTTTTTTTGGAAATATTTTAAATTTTTATCGTGGCACCGATTTTGCAATTTTTAGATATTTATTTTAATTTTGTATTTTATCAACTTTTCGATTTTTCAGTTTTAACGATTTTTAGTTGTTCAATTTTTGAATTTTAATTTTTTCGAATTTTCGGTGTCGGGGTTACAATTTCTCTTACTTTTAATTTGTCGATTTTTGAATTTTCCAGAATTTCACTGCGTGTTGTAGAATATTGAAATTACCGGAGCAAAAATCCTTTGGTTTACAATTTTTCAAAATTTCGGTTATAATAAATTTGTGCTTTTTATTGCAAAATTGAAAAATAAACACCCAAAAATGAACTATAACAATCGAGAACTTGAAAAATTAAATATCTAAAAATTCCATGATCGTAAAACTGAAAAATAGGAAATTGAAGAACTAAAAATTGGAAAATCGAAAATAACAAGCAAAACTACCTATCTCAAATTGAAAAATTGTAAAAATTCAAGAAATGGAAAACTGAAAAATCGAAAATCTGCAAAATAAAAACTAAAAAATAAAAAATTGAAAAACCAGGTAACTGAAAAATTGAAAAATTTTGAGAAATCAAAAAATGAAAAATCCAGAAATTGAATAATCGAAAAATCAAAAAATGTGATAAAAAAATTGCAAAATTGTAAAAACGATAAATCCACAACAATATAAAAATTGAAAAATCGAAAAATTGTAAATTCAAAAAACCTTAACGTTGAAACATCGAAAACCGCAGACTTGAAAAACTAAAAAATTCGAAATCGTGAAACTGGAAAAAACTAGAAATTAAAATATCTCAACAGATAATTTTTATGCTTAGTATCGAAAAGCTGAAGAAAAAAAAATTGGAAAATCGAAAAAACAAGCAAAACTACCTATCTCAAATTGAAAAATTGTAAAAATTCAAGAAACGGAAAACTGAAAAATCGAAAATCTGCAAAACAAAAACTAAAAAATACAAAATTGAAAAACGGGGTAACTGAAAAATTGAAAAATTTTGAGAAATCGAAAAATTAAAAATTGAGAAAAAAAACTGAAAAATCGAAAATCTGCAAAACAAAAACTAAAAAATACAAAATTGAAAAACGGGGTAACTGAAAAATTGAAAAATTTTGAGAAATCGAAAAATTAAAAATTGAGAAATTGAAAAATCAAAAAATCAAAAAATGGGATAATAAAAAAATTGCAAAATGGTAAAATCGATAAATCCACAACAAAATAAAAATTGAAAAATCGAAAAATTCTAAAATCAAAAAACCGTAACGTTGAAACATCGAAAACCGCAGACTTGCAAAACTAAAAAATTCGAAAACGCTAAATTGAAAAAACTAAAAAAGAAAAAATTGGAAAATTGAGAAATTAAAAATGATGTAACGAAAAATCGCAAAATTTAAAAGCCGTAAAATAAAAAAAAAACTAGAAATTAAATTATCTCAACAGACAATTATTATACTTTATATCGAAAAATTGAAGAAAAAAAAATGAAAAATCGAAAAAATAAGCAAAACTACCTATCTCAAATTGAAAAATTGTAAAAATTCAAGAAACGGAAAACTGAAAAATCGAAAATCTGCAAAATAAAAACTAAAAAATTGGTCTAAAGAGTTTAGACAGTACTTCCCTCGCTGTCGGAAACTTGACGACTGCATGCCTATTGTGTTTTTTTTCTCATTACATTTTTGTAGTGGGAATTTAAAAAAAAATTGCGATGACGCCATCAACATTTTTGCAAGGACACGTATATCAGTTGGGATAGATGTAGTGTAATACTAAGAATAAAATTATTATATTCTCAAATTTTCGGGAAAATGAATTGGGTCGTTTGAATATTGATTTGTAATAATCAATAAAATAACGAAACAATTTACTCACGTATACCTACGTATCAGAGGCAACTGAAAATCGTGTATGTATAAACATTGTTAATTTAAGATGATAGGCGTAACAGCATACGTGAGAGCCAAACACAGAAACTGTAAACAAAACGACCGTTGGTTTTATTGCTTCGACTTCCGCTTATTATATAAAACATTGGGTTTTATTTTAATTCTTGACGGTGAAATTCACAATTGGTTGATTATAAACATGTCTATTTCACATTCGCGGAATCAAGTGAACGCATAAAACAAATGCAGGTCTGTAATGTTAAAGTCGATGTAAATAAGCGTGCTACCCTTATGTTTCAACCGAGTTTTTCCTTTAACAAATTTTGTGTCTACCAAATTGGGTTGGTTGGGGTGTAATACTAATAATAAGTGTTGCCTTTAATTTAATCAATAAAATAAATTGACTTCATTAATTTTTTTGAACCACCTCTTAATTAAATCTAAAAAATATGAATGGAATGATAAATCACAAGTACAAACTCATCATATTTTTTGCATTTTAGATAGGATTTATTCAGCAAAATTTAAGGGCGACGTCATCAATTTTTTTAGGAGGGATGAACAAATACATTTTGAACAAAAGTTTACCATGCTTATAATAACTTTAAAATATTCCCAAGATTTCAAAGCATTCGGTTTTGTAATTCCTGATTAAATCGATAAAATAAATTCACGCCTTCATTAATTTTTTTGAGTCACCCTGCATATGCAAATCCAAAAATATGAATGGAATGATAAATCACAAGTACAGACTCATCATATTTTGTACATTTTAGATACGATTTATTCGGAAAACTTTTGAGCTGACGTCATCAGTTTTTTGTAGAAGATAACCAAATATATTTTGACTAAAAATTTATTATGCTCTTTATAACCTTAAAACATCTGCAAGATTTCAAAGCATTCGGTTTTGTAGTTCCTGATTAAATCAATAAAATAAATTTACGCATTCATTAATTTTTTTGAGTCACTCTGTATATGCAAATCCAAAAAATATGAATGGAGTGATAAATGACAAGTACAGGCTCATCATATTTTGTACATTTTAGATACGATTTATTCGGCAAACTTTCGAGCTGACGTCATCAAGTTTTTGGAGGGGATAAGCAAATATATTTTGACTAAACATTTATTATGCTCTTTATGACCTTAAAACATCTGCAAGATTTCAGAGCATTCGGTTTTGTAGTTCCTGATTAAATCAATAAAATATATTTACGCATTCATTAATTTTTTTGAGTCACCCTGTATATGCAAATCCAAAAAATATTAATGGAGTGATAGTTCACAAGTACAGACTCATCATATTTTGTACATTTTAGACATGATTTATTCCACAAACTTTTGAGCTGACGTCATCAAGTTTTTGGAGGGGATAAGCAAATATTTTTTGACTAAAGATTTATGATGCTCTTTATAGCCTTAAAACATCTGCAACATTTCAAAGCATTCTGGTTAGCAGATTAAAAATTAAATTTCAAAATGTTGTTTTATAATTTTGATTTTTTTTCCAAAAATCTGGACGTTTCGGGTGAAAAGTCGATTCAGAGTTGTAAACTACATGTGTAGGACTATGTTATTTTATACAATTGAAAACCCATTTACTATGTACAATTTTGAAGTGACGTCATCGCTTTAGTGGTGGGGATGATTCGACAAATTTTGGTTAGCGTTTTACCATCTACATGATATTCTTAATATAAGTACAAAATTTCACAACAATCGGTCGAGTACTTTCGGAGATTATCTGTCTAATAAAAATCCGTGACAACAGACGGACAGACGGACAGACGGACGGACAGACGGACAGACAGACGGAAATGGGAGACCTATTTCTTCGTCTTCTAGGGGTCATGAAAGATCGAGAAAACGTAAAAGTAGAGAGTCGGCCGACGGACTCGATTACAATACTTCCTTTGCTTACGCTCGGGAAGTAAAAATAAAAAATTGAAAAACGGGGTAACTGAAAAATTGACAAATTTTGAGAAATCGAGAAATTGAAAAATCGAAAAAAAAAATGGAGAAATCGAAAAATTGCAATCGATAAATCGACAGATGTAGAAATTGAGAAATCGAAAAATTAAAAATCGAGAAATTGAAAACTCAAAAAATCAAAAAATGGAATAATAAAAAAAATGCAAAATTGTAAAATCGATAAATCCACAACAATAAAAAATTGAAAAATCGAAAAACTATAAAAACAAAAAACCGTAACGTTGAAACATCGAAAATCGCAGACTTACAAAACTAAAAAATTCGAAACGTGAAATTGAAAACAACTTAAAAATAAAAAAAAAGGAAAATTCAGAAATTAAAAATGATGGAACGAAAAATTGAAAAATCGAAAAGTCAAAAAAACGGAGAAATCGAAAAATTGCAAATTTGTAAAATCAATTAATTAACAGATACAGAAATTGAAAAATCGAATATGTATTTGTAAAATTTACGAAAAAAAAAAAGTAAAATCGAAAACCACAACGTGGAAACCTAGAAAAATTTAAAAATCTCATTGAACAATTAACAACAGAAATATTGCGAAATCGTAAAATAACAAAAATAATTAAACAAACGAAAGATGCAAAATTTCAAAAGTTATAAAACCGGAAAACCAAAAAAATCTGAGAATGGAATATTTGAAAAATTAGGCGAATCAAGAGAAAAATTTAAAAATAGGAGTAATATGAAAAATTGACAAATTGCAAAATTGTAAACCGAAAAATTTTCCAATCGAAAAACAGAAACATCGGAAAACTGGAAAATTAAACATCGAGAAATGGAAAAAAAAAACAATGAATAATTGCAGAAAACGTAAAAGAGAAAATGGAAAACCCTGAAAAGTTGAAAAACTGTAAAATCGCGAAAACGAAAAATTGTAAAATAAAAAACTGTAACATTGACACATCGAAAAGCTAAAATCACCAATTGAAAAACATCGAAAAATTGAAGAAAAGAAAAATTGCAAAGTTAAAATCGAAAGACTGAAAGAATGAAAAGTGGGGGGTAACTAAAAATACGAATAACTGAGAAATGGAAAAATTAAAAATCAAGAAATCGGAAAACTCTGAAAACGTAAAAATGAAAAAAAGGAACATTAAACACCAGTAAAATTTAAAAATTCAAGTTAAAAAATCGATAAAATTAAAACTGAGAACTAGAAAAATTGTAAATGAAAAAATTGAAGAAACGAAAAAAACAAATTCAAAAAAAGGGTTATTGAGAAATCGGAAAAATTGTAACAATCTAACATCGGAAAACAAAAAAATCAAAATATCTAGAAACTGAAAAACAAAAAAATCGAAAACTTGAAAAATAGAAAAATTGCGAGGACGTAAAAATGGAAAAATAAAAAATACAAAATGGAAACAAAAAATTCAAAAGTTAAAAATTTGAAAAATTTAAAATTGAAATGCAAAAAAATTGCAAATCCAAAGAATGAAGAAACGAAAAATTGTAACAGAAACATCGAAATACTCAAAAAATAAATATCGAGAAAAAAAATTGAAAAATTGTTAAAAAAAACAACTAATTGAAAAACTGAAAAACGAAATATTATTATTATTATTGAAAGTCGAAAAATTGCAGAATTATAAAACCGGTAAATTCACAAATTTTTAAACTTAAAAAACTAAAAATTATCCAAATGAAAAACAAATATTGAAAAACTGAAAAAATCGCAAAATTGTTAAAGCGAATAATCGACAAATTTAAAAAATAATAAAGCAAGAAATCGAAAAGAACCAAAAATTGCCTCATCCAAAAATTGTAACACGGAAACATCGATAAACTACAAAATTAAATATCCAGAATTAGGAAAACAAAAAATCGAAGACTTAAAAAATCGAAAAATTCCGAAAACGTAATAATGAAAAAGACAAAGCAATAAAAAAACAGTGAAATTAAAAAATTCATGGCAAAAAATCGAAAAAATTAAAACTGAAACCAGAAAACTACAAATCGAAAAATTGAAGAAACGAAAAATTGTAAAATCTCATTGAATAACTAAACACAGAAATGTTGCGAAATCGTAAAATAAAAAAATAATGAAACAAACGAAGAATCGAAAATTTCAAAGTTAAAAAACCGGAAAACCAAAAAAATCTAAGAATGGAATCATTGAAAAATTAGGAAAATCAAAAGAAAAATTTAAACATAGATAACATGAAAAATTGACAAATTGCAAAATTGTAAAATCTTGAAAATGAAAAAACGAAAAATTTTCCAATCGAAAAACAGAAACATCGAAAAACTGGAAAATTAAACATCGAAAAATGGAAAAAATCCAACGAAAAATTCACGAAAACTTAAAAATGAAAAAGGAAAAACCTAAAAAATCGAAAAACTGTAAAATCGCGAAAAGGAAAAATTGTAAAATCAAAAAACTGTAACATTGACACATCGAAAAGCTAAAATCTCCAATTGAAAAACATCGAAAAATTGAAGAAAAGAAAAATTGCAAAGTTAATATCGCAAAACTGAAAGAATGAAAAGTGGAGTAACTGAAAAATACGAATAATTGAGAAATCGAAAAATTAAAAATCAAGAAATCTAAAATCGAAAAGCTTTGAAAACGTAAAAATGTAAAAGAGGGAGATTAAACACTGGTAAAATTAAAAAATTCAAGTTAAAAAATCGATAAAATTAAAACTGAAAACTAGAAAAATTGTAAATGGAAAAATTGAAAAAACGAAAAATTGGGAAATCAAAAAAATGTAACATGGAAAATTGAAAAAAAAAACATTAATTTCAATTGCGAAATCGTAAAATTTAAAAATCAAAAAGTTAAAAAATTCAGGAAATTAAAATTCAAAAGCAAATAAGAAAATCTAAGAAAAATCACAAAATTGAAAAAAAAAAAAAACGAGAAATTGTAAAATCGAAAAACTGAAGAAATAAGAAATTGAACGACTGGAAATTTAAAAATTGAAAAATGGAACAGGAAAAATCAAAAAAACGAAATATTAAAAATTTAAGATAAAAAATTGAAAAATCTAAAATTGAAAACAAGACATTTTCGAAACTAAAAACGTAAGAAACGAAAAATTGCAAAATAGAAACATTAAAAATTAAGAAACAAAAAAAAATGGCAAAATTGAAAGAATAAATTACTAAATTACCTAAAAATTCAGATATTTTAAAATCTAAAATTGGAATAAATCAAAAAATCCGAAAAAACGAGAAATTAAAAAATCGAAAAATTGCAAAATTCAGTGTTGAAAAATTGAAAAATTGCACAATAAAAACCGGAAAAATAACAAATTCAAAAAAGGGGTCATTGAGAAATCGGAAAAATTGTTACAATCTAACATCGGAAAACTAAAAAATCAAAATATCGAGAAACTGAAAAAGAAAAAAATCGAAAACTTGAAAAATAGAAAAATTGCGAGTACGTAAAAATGGAAAAATTAAAAATTACAAAATGGAAACAAAAAATTCAAAAGTGAAAAATTTGAAAAATTTAAAATTGAAAACTAGAAAAATTGAAATGCAAAAAAATTGCAAATCGAAAAAATGAAGAAACGAAAAATTGTAACAGAAACATCGAAAAACTCAAAAAATAAATATCGAGAAAAAAAATCGAAAAATTGTTAAACAAAAAAATTTAAATGAAAAACTGAAAAACGAAATATTATTATTAAAATTCGAAAAATTGCAGAATTATAAAATCGGTAAATCCCCAAATTTTAAAACTGAAAAAACTAAAAATTACCCAATTGAAAAAGAAACAAATGTTGAAAAACTGAAAAAAATCGCAAAATTGTAAAAGCGTATAATCGACAAATTTAAAAAATAATAAAGCAAGAAATTGAAAAGAACCAAAAATTACCCCATCGAAAAACTGTAACACTGAAACATCGATAAACTACAAAACTGAATATCCAGAGTTTGGAAAACAAAAACTCGAAGACTTAAAAAATCGAAAAATTCCGAAAACGTAATAATGAAAAACACAAGACAATAAAAAAACAGTGAAATTAAAAAATTCAAGTTAAAAAATCGAAAAAATTAAAAGTGAAACCAGAAAAACTACAAATCGAAAAATTGAAGAAACGAAAAATTGAAAAACATAAAATCTAAAATTCGAACAGTCTAAAAATCGAAAAATTTAAAGAACGGTTAATTTAAAAATGAAAAAATTGCGAAATTGTAAAATTTAAAAATCCGAAAGATAAAAAAACGGACAAATTAAAGCTGAAAACTAGAAAAATTGCAAATCTAAAAACTTAAGTAAATTCTCAAAATTGAAAAAAAATTGAAAAGTTAAAAAGTTAAAAATCGAAAGTTGAAATAATTGAAAAATGTTGTCTTGTAGATTAACTGCAAAAAACAAGAAGAAAATTGAAAAATTTTGAGAAATCGAAAAATTAAAAATCGAGAAATTGAAAAATCGAAAAGTCAAAAAATGTGTTAAAAAAAATTGCAAAATTGTAAAAACAATAAATCCACAACAATATAAAAATTGAAAAATCGATAAATTGTAAAATCAAAAAACCGTAACGTTGAAACATCGAAAACCCCAGACTTGAGAAACTAACAAATTCGAAATCGTGAAATTGAAAAAAACTAGAAATTAAATTATCTCAACACATAATTATTATACTTAATATCGAAAAATTTAAGAAAAAAAAATTGGAAAATCAAAAAAACAAGCAAAACTACCTATCTCAAATTGAAAAATTGTAAAAATTCAAGAAACGGAAAACTGAAAAATCGAAAATCTGCAAAATAAAAACTAAAAAATAAAAAATTGAAAAACGGGGTAACTGAAAAATTGACAAATTTTGAGAAATTGACAAATTTGGAGAAATCGAGAAATTGAAAAATCGAAAAATCAAAAAAATGGAGAAATCGAAAAATTGCAATCGATAAATCGACAGATGTAGAAATTGAGAAATCGAAAAATTAAAAATCGAGAAACTGAAAACTCAAAAAATCAAAAAATGGGATAATAAAAAAATTGCAAAATTGTAAAATCTATAAATCCACAACAATAAAAAAATTGGAAAATCGAAAAATTATAAAAACAAAAAACCGTAACGTTGAAACATCGAAAATCGCAGACTTGCAAAACTAAAAAATTCGAAACGTGAAATTGAAAATAACTAAAAAATAAAAAAAAAAGGAAAATTCAGAAATTAAAAATGATGGAACGAAAAATTGAAAAATCGAAAAGTCAAAAAAACGGAGAAATCGAAAAATTGCAAATTTAAAAATGTAAAATCGAAAACCACAACGTGAAAACGTTGAAAAATTGAAAAATCTCATTGAACAATTAACAACAGAAATATTGCGAAATCGTAAAATAACAAAAATAATTAAACAAACGAAAGATCGAAAATTTCAAAAGTTATAAAACCGGAAAACCAAAAAAGATCTGAGAATGGAATAATTGAAAAATTAGGAAAATCAAGAGAAAAATTTAAAAATAGATAGGAGTAATATGAAAAATTGACAAATTGCAAAATTGTAAAATCGAAAAAATGAAAAAACGAAAAATTTTCCAATCGAAAAAGAGAAACATCGGAAAACTGGAAAACTAAACATCGAGAAATGGAAAAAAAAACAACGAATAATTGCAGAAAACGTAAAAAAGAAAATGGAACCCCCTGAAAAATCGAAAAACTGTAAAATGGTGAAAACGAAAAATTATAAAATAAAAAACTGTAACATTGACACATCGAAAAGCTAAAATTTCCAATCGAAAATCATCGAAAAATTGAAGAAAAGAAAAATTGCAAAGTTAAAATCGAAAAACTGAAAGAATGAACAGTGGGGTAACTGAAAAATAAGAATAATTGAGAAATCGAAAAATTAAAAATCAAGAAAACGAAAAATCGGAAAACTCTGAAAACGAGGAACACTAGTAAAATTTAAAAATTCAAGTTAAAAAATCGATAAAATTAAAACTGAAAACTAGAAAAATTGTAAATGAAAAAATTGAAGAAACGAAAAATTGGAAAATCAAAAAAATGTAACATGGAAAATTGAAAAAAAAAAACAATAATTTCAATGTCGGGAAATTGCGAAATCGTAAAATTTAAAAAACAGAAAGTTAAAAAATTGAAGAAATTAAAATTCAAAAGCAGAAAAACTGCAATAAGAAAAATCTAAGAAAAATCACAAAATTGAAAAAAAAAACTTGAGAAATTGTAAAATCGAAAAACTGAAGAAATAAGAAATTGAACGATTGAAAATTAAGAAACAAAAAAAATCGCAAAATTGAAAGAAATAACTAAATTATTTAAAAATTCAGACATTTTTAAATCTAAAATTGGATTAATCAACAAATCCGAAAAATCGAGAAATTAAAAAATCGAAAAATCGAAAAATTCCAAAATTCAGTGTTGAAAAATTGAAAACTTGAAATATTGTAAATCGAAAAACTGAAGAATAAAAAAACTGAAACATCTAAATGTTCAAAAACTATTTTTTGTTAAAAATTTTAACATGAAAACTCGAAAAATTACAATATAAAAATCGAAAAATCAAAAAATCGATTAATTCAACATCTTAAAATCGAAAAACTGAAGAAACAAAAATTGAAAAATTGCTCAATAAAAACCGGAAAATTAACAAATTCAAAAAAAGGGTCATTGAGAAATCGGAAAAATTGTAACAATCTAACATCGGAAAACTAAAAAATCAAAATATCTAGAAACTGAAAAACAAAAAAATCGAAAACTTGAAAAATAGAAAAATTGCGAGGACGTAAAAATGGAAAAATAAAAAATACAAAATGGAAACAAAAAATTCAAAAGTTAAAAATTTGAAAAATTTAAAATTGAAATGCAAAAAAATTGCAAATCGAAAGAATGAAGAAACGAAAAATTGTAACAGAAACATCGAAATACTCAAAAAATAAATATCGAGAAGAAAAATTGAAAAATTGTTAAAAAAAACAACTAATTGAAAAACTGAAAAACGAAATATTATTATTATTAAAAGTCGAAAAATTGCAGAATTATAAAACCGGTAAATTCACAAATTTTTAAACTGAAAAAACTAAAAATTATCCAAATGAAAAACAAATATTGAAAAACTGAAAAAATCGCAAAATTGTTAAAGCGAATAATCGACAAATTTAAAAAATAATAAAGCAAGAAATCGAAAAGAACCAAAAATTGCCTCATCCAAAAATTGTAACACGGAAACATCGATAAAGTACAAAATTAAAAATTCAGAATTTAGAAAACAAAAAATCGAAGACTTAAAAAATCGAAAAATTCCGAAAACGTAATAATGAAAAAGACAAAGCAATAAAAAACAGTGAAATTAAAAAATTCATGGCAAAAAATCGAAAAAATTAAAACTGAAACCAGAAAACTACAAATCGAAAAATTGAAGAAACGAAAAATTGTAAAATCTCATTGAATAACTAAACACAGAAATGTTGCGAAATCGTAAAATAAAAAAATAATGAAACAAACGAAGAATCGAAAATTTAAAAGTTAAAAAACCGGAAAACCAAAAAAATCTAAGAATGGAATAATTGAAAAATTAGGAAAATCAAAAGAAAAATTTAAACATAGATAACATGAAAAATTGACAAATTGCAAAATTGTAAAATCTTGAAAATGAAAAAACGAAAAATTTTCCAATCGAAAAACAGAAACATCGGAAAACTGGAAAATTAAACATCGAGAAGTGGAAAAAATCCAACGAAAAATTCACGAAAACGTAAAAATGAAAAAGGAAAAACCTAAAAAATCGAAAAACTGTAAAATCGCGAAAAGGAAAAATTGTAAAATCAAAAAACTGTAACATTGACACATCGAAAAGCTAAAATCTCCAATCGAAAAACATCGAAAAATTGAAAAAAAGAAAAATTGCAAAGTTAAAATCGAAAAACTGAAAGAATGAGAAGTGGAGTAACTGAAAAATACGAATAATTGAGAAATCGAAAAATTAAAAATCAAGAAATCGAAAAATCCGAAAACTTTGAAAACGTAAAAATGTAAAAGAGGGAGATTACACACTTGTAAAATTTAAAAATTCAAGTTAAAAAATCGAAAAAATTAAAACTGAAAACTAGAAAAATTGTAAATGGAAAAATTGAAAAAACGAAAAATTGGGAAATCAAAAAAATGTAACATGGAAAATTGAAAAAAACATTAATTTCAATTGCGAAATCGTAAAACTTAAAAATCAAAAAGTAAAAAAATTGAAGAAATTAAAATTCAAAAGCAGATAAGAAAATCTAAGAAAAATCACAAAATTGAAAAAAAAACTTGAGAAATTGTAAAATCGGAAAACTGAAGAAATAAGAAATTGAACAAGTGGAAATTTAAAAATTGAAAAATGAAATAGGAAAAATTAAAAAAACGAAATATTAAAAGTTTAAGCTAAAAAATTGAAAAATCTAAAATTGAAAACAAGACATTTTCAAAAATAAAAATGTAAGAAACGAAAAATTGCAAAATGGAAACATTAAAAATTAAGAAACAAAAAAAAATCGCAAAATTGAAAGAATAAATAACTAAATTACTTAAAAATTCAGAAATTTTAAAATCTAAAATTGGAATAATCAAAAAATCCGAAAAATCGAGAAATTAAAAAATCGTAAAATTGCAAAAGTTCAGTGTTGAAAAATTGAAAACTTGAAACATTCTAAATCGAAAAACTGAAGAATGAAAAAACTGAAAGATCGAAATGTTCAAAAACAAAAAAAAAATTGAAAAATTTTAAAATGAAAACTCGAAAAATTACAAAATAAAAATCGAAAAACCAAAAAATTGAAAAATTGCACAATAAAAACCGGAAAATTAACAAATTCAAAAAAAAGGGTAATTGAGAAATCCGAAAAGTTGTAAAAATCTAATATCGGAAAGCTAAAAAATCAAAATATCGAGAAACTGAAAAACAAAAAATTTGAAAAATTCAAAAATCGAAAAATTGCGATGACGTAAAAATGGAAAAATAAAAAATTACAAAATGGAAACAAAAAATTCAAAAGTTAAAAATATGAAAAATTTAAAATCGAAAACTAGAAAAATTGAAATACAAAAAAATTGCAAATCGAAAGGATGAAGAAACGAAAAATTGTAACAGAAACGTCGAAACACTCAAAAAATAAATATCGAGAACAAAAATCGAAAAATTGTTAAACAAAAAAATCTAATTGAAAAATTGAAAAACGAAATAATATTGTTATTAAAATTCGAAAAATTGCAGAATTATAAAACCGGTAAATTAAACATCGAGAAATGGAAAAAAAATCCAACGAATAATTGTAGAAAACGTAATAAAGAAAAAGGAAAACCCTAAAACATCGAAAAAGTGTAAAATCGCGAAAACGAAAAATTGTAAAATCAAAAAACTGTAACATTGACACATTGAAAAGCTAAAATCTTCAATTGAAAAATATCGAAAAATTGAAGAAAAGAAAAATTGAAAAACTGAAAGAATTAAAAAAATGAACATTAAATACTAGTAAAATTTAAAAATTCAAGTTAAAAAATTGATAACATTAAAATTGAAAACTAGAAAAACTGTAGGTGAATAAAAAAATCGAAGAAAGGAAAAATTGTGAAATAAAAAAAAAGTAACATGGAAAATTGGAAAAAAACAATAATTTAAATGTCCAGAAATTGCGAAATCGTAAAATTTAAAAATCAGAAAATTAAAAAGTTGAAGAAATTAAAATTCAAAAGCAGAAAAACTACAAGTAGAAAAATTTAAGAAAAATAGCAAAATTGAAAGAAAAACTAAATTATCTAAAAAGTGACAAATTGTAAAATCGAAAAACTGAAGAAATAAAAAATTGATTTAAAATGGAACAGAAAGAATTAAAAAAACGAAATAGGAGTATTAAAAATTTAACCTAAAAAATTGAAAAAAGTTAAAATTGAATACAAGAAATTTTCAAAACTAAAAATGTAAGAAGAAACGAAAAATTGCAAAATAGAAAAATTGAAAATTGGAAGAATCAGCAAATCGGAAAAATCGAAAAATTGAAAATTTACAAACCGTAAAATTGAAAAATCGAAAAATTGCAAAACTGAAATGTTGAAAACAAAAAAAATAGAAATATTTTAAAATGAAAACTCGAAAAATAACAAAATAAAAACGAAAAACTGAAGAAACAAAAAACTGAAAAATTGCACAATAAAAACCGGAAAATTAACAAATTAAAAAAAAAAAGGAGTTGAGAAATCGGAAAAATTGTTAATTGTTTTCATTTTTACGTTCTCGGCAAAATTTGAGAGATCGAAAATTTACAAATTGTAAAATTAAAAAAAAAAATTAAAAATGCAAATAGATAAATTGAAGAATGAAAAATAGAAAAATTAAAAAATTAAAAACTGTGAAACCAAAAAATCGGAAAAAAAATTGAAAAATTGCAAAAATCAAATGTTGATAAATTGAAAACTTGAAATATTGCAAAGCGAGAAATTGAAGGATAAAAAAACTGAAAGATCCAACTGTTAAACAATCGAAAAACTGAGAAATCAAAAATTGAAAAAATGAAAATTTAGGAATCGAAAAATTAAATAATTGAAAATCTGAAAATTTGACAAAGCAAAAAATTCCGGAATGTAAAAGTGAAAGAGAAATAATAAAAAAATCGAAACAAGAAAAAATTTAAAATTGAAAACAAGAAAAAAAATCGCAAAATAGAAAGAACATCAAACTAAATCACATAAAAATTCAGAAATTTTAAAATCGAAAATGTGAAGAAACCAATAATCTGAAAAATTCAGAACCTAAAAATTTACAAATTGTAAAATTGAAAAATCGAAACAATTACAACTGAAAACTCGAAAAAGTTGCAAATGGAAAATAAAAAATTAAGAAATGAAAAATGAAAAATCGAAAAATTGCAAAACTTGAAATCAAAATTTGGGGAAACTGAAAAACAAATAAAATCAAAAACATGAAAAATCGAAAAACTGGAAGATCGAAATGTTGAAAAACAAAAAAATTTGAAAAATTCGTCGACTGCAAAACCAAGATGCCTCAACAAAGGAAAACCATATAGGTGTTGATAAATGTGTAAAATAAAAATCAAAAAAAGTTTAAAGATTGAGCGAGTTTCATTTTTGTTTATTCCCACAAAGTGAAAACTTAAAGATATTACACATCATACAGTGCTACCGTTCTATATTTTTAATAATATTTATTATACTAGGCACTTTTTAAAACTTTTCTCCCATTTTGATATTGTATGTTTCTGTTGTTAAAACGAACAAGTTGACCTGCCTTATCGTTGATGTCTATCAAAGCGTAGTACTAAAATTTTAAATTATCTTGTTTATTTGTTTCACACCGATCATGCCTAATACCTGTGAAAGTGATATATAGGACGGTCCTTGAAAGATTACATAAGTTACGATTTCGTCGCACTTTGGCCTCATATACGACCCAAAATAGCGAAAATATCTTATATATTTTTTCGGAATAAAGTCGCTAATGACTATTTCTTCTTGCAGAGGAACAGGGCCTTCGTTCATTTTATGAGAGATTTCTGGAATACTGCGAATTAAATTATCAAAAATAGGATTAGACTTTTCAGAAATCTACAAAAAAAACTGTCTTATGTGGCTATTTCAAGAAATTTAAGTACTTCAAAAAATGCACAAAGTGCAACAAATCCATCCTTGTGAGGAATTGCATTTTCAGGCTTTCCATATTTCGTTGCATAGAAAACCAAAGTAATTTCTAGCGGAAATCTTAAAAAAAAATTAATATATTTTTGGAACTGTTCTCGTGTGCATTTTACCTTTTATTGTTTATTCTGTGCTGAGAAGGCCATCGAAAATCAAATCGCAAAAAGGCAAAACTTCCGTTTAAACCACCTTTTGAAATTACTGCTTTGGTTGACATGTCCTCCAAATATACGGCCACTATAATACGCTAAGTCAGTCATTTTTGGCTTAAGGCTGTTACTACACCAAAGGGAGAAAGAAATAGCGTCGGTCGAATATAAGAATAAATAGTAGAGTAACATAATTATTCAAGGTTTTAATGTCACATTTTTTAATTTTTAATTTGTCCATTTTTTAATTTTTCAAATTTTCACAACGTGTTTTGATGTTCCACAGGTAAACATCGAAAATGTCGCAGCAGGGAAACTCCTGCAAAATCTCCTAGTCTACATTTTTTTTTAATTTCAGTTTTCATAAATTTGTTCTTTTTTGTTAAAAAAATGAAAAATAAAAACCGAAAAAATGAAATAATAAAGATCGAGAACTGGAAAAATTGAAAATCTAAAAATTGCATAATTGTAAAATTGAAAAATTAAAAAAACTACAAGTTGAAAAATCGAAAAATTAAAAATTGAGAATGGGAAAATTTTGGTGGTTGAGAAATTAAGAAATTACGAAATTGGAAAATTGAAAAATCCAGAAAACCAAAAATTGAAGAATTAAAAATCCAAAAATGGAAAAATAAAAAAAGAACTTGAAAAATCTAACATGTGATTGACAAATTTAATTGAGAAATAAAAAAAAATTCAAAGCTGGAAAAAATGAACAATCAAAAAGCCGAAAAATTGAAAAATTGGAAACACAGAAAAATTGAAGAACCGAAAAACTAAAAGATTTTAAAATGAAGTCATTGAAACATTGTAAAAATTGAGAAATCGGAAAATTAAAAATCGAGAAACTGACAAATAGAAAAATCGCAAAATTGAAAAATCGAAAAATTGCAATATTGCAAAAAATCGAAATCTTGAAAAATCGAAAAATTGGGATAACGTATAAACTAAAAAACAAAAAACTGACATATCCACCAATTTAAAAACTGAAAAATCGAAAATCAAAAATTGAAAAATCCAAGAATTGTTCATTCAAAAAATTGTAACACGGAAGCATCAAACAAGCGAAAAATTAGTCAACTAGGAATTGAAAAAAAACCTAAAAATCGAAAAACCGTATGTAACACTGAAACATATAAAAACTGAAAAATTGAAAAATTAAAAAATCTAATTGAAAAATTGAAGAATTGTGAAATCATAAAATTGAAATTGAATTAAAATCGAAAAATTCAAAAGTTAAAAAAATCGATAAAATAGACAAAACGAAATACCCAAAAAAAATATATTTTAAATTGGAAAATAATGAAATCGAAAAATTGAAATTTTGGAAAATTAAAAAAAGGGGAATAATTGAAATATCGAAAGTTCCCAAAATTTCAAAATTCAAAAATCCAAAAATTAAAAAGCGAAAACTGAAAAAAATTGAAAATTGAAAAATTAAAACATTTAATTAAAAAAAACCAAACATTATGAAGCCGTAAGGTTAAAAAAATCAATAGTGAAAAATTTGAAATTTTCAAAACTTAAAAGATTGAAAATTGATAAACCCAAAAATCAAGGAACAAAAAATCGCAAAATCAAATTACCGAAAAATTGAAGAAACGAAAAACCGAAAAATTGTAAAAGAAAATCCGAAAAACAAAAAAAATGAAAAATGGAGTAATTAGCAAATCGAAAAATAGAAAAATTCCAACGTTGTAAGGTCGAAAAATCGAAAAATGTAAAAATTGAAAACGTTGGAATATCGAACAACTGAAAAAAAAACTTAAAAATCTAATTTGAAAAAAAAAACACCGAATGTGAAATTTTTCAAAGGTTAAAAAATTGAAAAAGTGTAAAGTAGAACCAAAAATCTAAAAAAATTGAAAATCAAGTCTATAATTCAAACATCGGAGAAAACCAAGCACACGAAAATTTAAAAATCGCGAAACGAAAAAATTAAAAATCAAAAGTTTGAAAAAATTAAAAATTAAAATCGAAAAATTCAAAAGTTGAAAAAATCGAAAAACAGAAGAAACGAAAAATCCAAAAAACAAAAGATTATTGAAAAATTAGAAAATCGAAAAATGAAATATCGTAAAATTAAAAGTAGAAAAGGGGAATAATTGAAACATCCAAAGTTCGCAAAATTTTAAAATTTAAAAATCGAAACTGCGAATCGTCAAGTTAAAAAACTGGAATACTCAACAGTCAAGAACTTGAAATTTTCAAAAGTTAAAACATTGACTACTTGAAAAACCGAAAAATCAAGGACGGAAAATAACAAAATTGAAAAAACAATAAATTAAATTATCGAAAAATTAAAGAGTTGTAAAATTGAAAAATTGCAAAATAAGAACCGAAAAACTAAAAAATTGCAAAAAATCGAAAACTTAAAAAACAGAAAAATTGTGAAAACTACAAACTAAAAAATAAAAAACTGAAATATCCATCAATTTAAAAACTGAAAAATCGAAAATCGAAGAATCGATAATCAAAAAATTGTAGCACCGAAACCTCAAATAACTGAAAAATTAGTAAACTAGGAACTTAAAACAAAAACTAAAACATCTAAAAACTTAAAATTTGAAAGATTAATAAAATAAAACACCCCAATGTGAAATTTTTCAAAAGTTAAAAAATCAAAAAAGTGTAAAATAAAATCGAAAATCTAAAAAACTGATAAATCAAGTATGTAATTCAAACGTCGGAAAAAACCAAGAACTCGAAAAATGAAAAATCGTGAAAGACTTGAAAAATATAGCTAATAAATGAAAAATTTAAAGATTGTGAATTCATAAGATTGAAAAAATTAAAAATTAAAATTAAAAACAGAAGAAATGAAAAATCTAATAAAACAAAAATTATTAAAAAATTGGAAAATTGTGAAATCGAAAAATTGAAATTTCGAAAAATTAAAAAAAAAAGAATAATTGAAATATCGAAAGTTCGCAAAATTTTAAAATTCTAAAATCGAAGACTTAAAAATTCAATAGTCAAAAACTTGAAATTTTTAAAAGTTAAAAGATAAAAAATTGAAAAACCCAAAAATCAAGGAATAAAATATCACAGAATCAAATTACCGAAAAATTGAAGAATTGTAAACTCGAAAAATTGCAAAATAAAAATTGAAAGTTCGAAAAATGGAGTAATTAAAAAATCTGAAAAACTGAGAAATCGGAAAATTAAAAAACAAGAAATAATAAATCGGGAAATTGAGAATTGAAACAACGAAAAACTGAAAAATGGGAAAATTAAAAATCGAAAACCGAAAAATATCAAAATTGAGACCTCGATAAGGTTTAAAAAACAAGAAATTAAATTATCTATACATTGAAAAATATAAAATCGAGAAACTGAGGAAACGAAAAACAGAAAAATCCAAAAATTGTAAAGGAAAAACCGAAAATGGAGTAATTAGAAAATCGAAAAATAGAAAAATTCCAACATTGTACGGTCATAAAATCAAAAAATTTAAAGATTCAAAAACGCTAGAACATCGAACAACTGAAGAATTAAAAATCTAATTGAAAAAAAACACCGAATGTGAAATTTTGCAAAAGTTAAAAAAACGAAAAATTGTAAAATAAAACCGAAAATCTAAAAAAATTGAAAAATCAAGTATGCAATTCAAACATCGGAGAAAACCAAGAATCGAAAATTTAAATCGAGAAATAGAAAAATAAAAAATCAAAAGCTTGAAAAATGTAGGTAATGGATGAAAAATTCAAACTGCGAAATCATTGAAAAAATAAAAAATTATTAAAAAATTGGAGAATGATGAAATCGAAAGCTTGAAATTTCGGAAAATTAAAAGACAACGAGTATGATTGAAATAACGAAAATTCGCAAAATTTTAAAATAAAAAAATCGAAACATTGTGAAATCGTAAAGTTGAAAAATTCAATAGTCAAAAATTTCAAATTTTAAAAGTTATAAGATCGAAAAATTGAAAAACCCAAAAATCAAGGAAGAAAAAATCGCAAAACCAAATTACCGAAAAACTGAAGAATTGTAAAATCGAAAAATTGCTAAATAAAAATCGAAAATTGAAAGTTCGAAAAATGGAGTAATTGAAAATTCTGAAAAACTGAGAAATCGAAAAATTGAAAAACAAGAAATAAAAAATTGGAACATGGGAAAATTAAAAATCGAGAACCGAAAAATAGCAAAATTGAAACCCCGACAAAGTTTAAAAAACAAGAAATTTAATTATCTAAATATTGAAAAATATAAAATCGAAAAACTCAGGAAACCAAAAACGGAAAAATCAAAAAACAGTAAAAAAAACGAAAAACAAAAAAATTGAAAAATGGAGTAATTAGAAAATCAAAAAATTGAAAAATTCCAACATTGTAAAGTCGAAAAAGGGAATAACTAAAATATCGGTAAAATTCAGAAACAAAAATTTACGAATTGAAAAATTTTAAACTGAAAACTGAAAAAAATTGCAAATCGAAAAATTAAAAACTGGGAAACTAAAAAATCGAAAGAATGAAAATTGAAAAATTAAAAAATATAATTGAAAAATTGAAGAATTGCGAAATCATTACATGAAAAAATAATAAAATAAAACACCGAAATGTGAAATTTTCCAAAAGTTAAAAAATAGAAAAAGTGTAAAATAAAACCGAAAATTTAAAAAAAATTAAAAATCAAGTATGCAATTCAAAAATCAGAGAAAACCAAGAACTCGAAAATTTAAAAATCGAGGAATGGAAAAATAAAAAAATCAAAACCTTAAAAAATATAGGTAATGAATAAAAATTCAAAAATTGCGAAATCATGAAATTGAAAAAATTAAAAACTGAATTCAAAAAATTCACAAGTTAAAAGATCGAATAACAGACCATACGAAAAATCAAAAAACAAAATTATTGAAAAATTGGAAGATCGAAAAATGAAATATCCTAAAATAAAAAATTGAAAAAGGGAATAATTGAAACACCCAAAGTTGGCAAAATTTCAAAATTGAAAAATTAAAAAATCTGAAAAATGAAGTCATTGAAACATTGTAAAAATTGAGAAATAGGAAAATTAAAAATCGAGAAATTGACAAATAGAAAAATTGAAAAATCTAAAAATTGTGAAATTGAAAAATCGAAAAGTTAAAAAATTGCAAAAAAAACGAAAAGTTGTGAAAACGTACAAACTAAAAAATTAAAAATTGTTCAATCAAAAAATTAAACACCGAAAAATTAGTAAACTAGGAATTGAAAAAAAAAAACTGAAACATCTAAAAACTGAAAAATGGACAAATTAAAAAATCTAATTGAAAAATTGAAGAATTACGAAATCATAAAATTGAAAAAATTATAAAATAAAACACCGAAATGTGAAATTTTTCAAAAGTTAAAAAATAGAAAAAGTGTAAAATACAACCGAAAATCTAAAAAAATTGAAAAATCAAGTCTGTAATTCAAACATCGGAGAAAATCAAGAACTCGAAAATTTAAAAATCGAGAAATGGGAAAATAAAAAAATCAAAAACTTGAAATGTCCAAAGTTTGCAAAATTCCAAAATTCAAAAATCGAAAAATTAAAAATCTGAAAATTGAATAATTAAAATATTTCATTGAAAGATCGAAATATTGAGAAATCGTAAATTAAAAAAATTGGAATATTCAACAGTCAAAAGTTTGAAATAAACTTGAAATTTTCAAAACTTAAAAAATTGAAAAGTTGGAAAACCGAAACATCAAGGACGGAAAATCACACAATTGCGAAAACAATAAATTAAATTATCGAAAAATTGGAAAATAAGAACTGAAAAACTAAAAAATTGAAAAATGAAGTAATTGAAGCATTGTAAAAATTGAGAAATTGGAAAATTACAAATCGAGAAATTGACAAATCGAAAAATTGTAAACTTGAAAAATCAAAAAATTAAAAAATTGCAAAAAATCGAAAACTTGAAAACCGAAAAATTGTGAAAACGTACAAAATAAAAAATAAAAAATTGAAACATTTACCAATTTAAAAACTGAAAAAACGAAAATCGAAAAATTGAAAAATCTAAGAATTGTTCATTCAAAATATTGTAACACCGAAACATTAAATAACCGAAAAATTAGTCAACTAGAAATTGAATAAAAAAAACTAAAAATCGAAAAACTGTATGTAACACTGAAACATATAAAACTGAAAAATTGAAAAATTAAAAAATCTAATTGAAAAATTGACGAATTGCGAAATCATAAAATTGAAAAATTGAAGAATTGCGAAATCATAAAATTGAAATTGAATTAAAATCGAAAAATTCAAAAGTTAAAAAATCGATAAAACAGACAAAACGAAATACCCCCCCCCCCTTAAAAAGAACAAAAAATTATTATAAAATTGAAAAATAATGAAATCGAAAAATTGAAATTTTGGAAAATTAAAAAAAGGGAATAATTGAAATATTCAAAGTTCCCAAAACTTTAAAATTCAAAAATCCAAAAATTAAAAAGCGAACCGTTAAGTTAAAAAAGTTCAATAGTCAAAAAATTTGAAATTTTCTGAAGTTAAAAGATCGAAAAATTAAAAAACCCAAAAATCAAGAAACAAAAAATCGCAAAATTAAACTACCGAAAAATTGAAGAATTGTAAAATCGAAAAATTGCAAAATAAAAATCGAAAATTGAAAGTTCGAAAAATTGAATAATTGAAAAATCTGAAAAACTGAGAAAACGAAAAACTGAAAAACGAGAAATGAAAAATCGGAAAATTAAAAATCGAGAACGGAAAAATAGCAAAATTGAAACTTCGACAAGGTTTAAGAAACAAGAAATTAAATTATCTAAATATTGAAAAATATAAAATCGAAAAACTCAGGAAACCAAAAACGGAAAAATCGAAAAATAGTAAAAAAAAAACGAAAAACAAAAAAAATTGAAAAATGGAGTAATTCGAAAATCAAAAAATTGAAAAATTCCAACATTGTAAAGTCGAAAAAGGGAATAACTAAAATATCGGTAAAATTGAGATATAAAAAATTTACAAATAGAAAAATAAATTTTAAACTGGAAAACTAAAAAATCGAAAAATTTCAAAATTCAAATTCTGAAAAGTTTAAAACATAAAACATTGCGCATCAAGAAATTGAAGAATCAAAAAACTGAAAGATCAAAACGGAGAATTAAATACCGAGAAGTGAAAAAAGTAACAAATTGAAAATTCAAACAAAGCAAAATAAAAACGAAAAAACTAAGCAACGAGAAATTAAAAAATCGATAAAACAATAAATTTAAAAATTGAAAAATCGAAAGAAACTATCTTTTGCCCGCTTCAATGTAACAACCGCCTTAAGCGACTAAAACCTGTGTAATCCTCGTTTCTAATGTTGGCTTTTAATTTTTCACTAATTTTATTGTTAAATTGTAAAGGAGCAGTTTTAGCGAGTGTAGCGTTCTTTATGTGGATATTTATGGGGGATTGCTTTCTTCCATCTAAACAATCTTTGGCAGGCCATTTCCCTAAAATTGGTATTACATCTATGTTATTCAAAAGTTCCTAAACACTCGACTAAATTTATCTTACTCTGTTCTAAGTAATTCCAGTCAGCCACCGCTTTATTCGCTACAAAAATGCCTAAAAGCAATTTTACAAATAAATAAATAAATAAATAAATAAATAATAATAAAGTTAATAGTACTTACAGACGAAAAATAAAATACAGAAGTTGGTCATTTCCGCATTCGTTAGGGCGTGAAGTAGGGCAAAAGACACATATAAAATGTTTTAAAAGTTCTTTTATACTAAAGGCTGCACATGAATATGTTAAGTAAGTACATAAATTTTCATGTGGCAATAGATAATATTATGTATTTCTGTCACCAAAAATAGTTTATTGCAAACATCCATACTAATTAATGGTACTTTCGCAAAAAAAGCTATGACAATAACAAAAAAACAAAAATAATTTGCGTTTCCACTGCTTATCAAAAAACTAATGGTCGCATAAAGAAATGGAAAAGTCCAAATTATATAGAATTTCCTAGCTATTGAAGTCATTAACTTGTTGATGGCGATGAATATACAAACGCTGATAGCGATAACACAAACACAACATAATAATTAAAATAATAAAACAAACCTGTCAAAAACAAAAATTGTAAGAACTTTTAGTGATTTCAAGTTTGCAGTTGGTAGTGTTAATGTTGGCAGAACTAGCCGTCACCTGTCAAACCCGTCAATCGACTTATCTAACCTCACCACTTTATTTTCGTTTAAAACCGGCGCCTTGTTAGTGATTATTGATTAATAACCCCCAAAATGGACGAAAACCCCCAAAAAGGCCCCATTTGTTTGATCGTTTTAGGCATGGCAGGCTCCGGCAAAACTTCCCTCGTCACCCGATTAACGAACTCCCCGAAGAAGCCCTACGTTATAAATCTGGACCCCGCATGCATCCAGTTACCGTATTTCGCCAACATTGGTAACCCACCCTCGACAGCCCCAATTCACTTTTCACGTTTTTCAAATTCCAGACATCAGAGACACCGTCAACTACAAAGAAGTCATGAAACAATATAAACTGGGCCCGAATGGGGCCATCGTGACCTCGCTTAACCTATTCTCGACGAAGTTCTCCGAAGTCATCGGGTTTGTGGAAAAGTCACCCAACGAACTGTGCATTTTGGACACCCCAGGACAGATTGAGGTGTTCACTTGGTCAGTTTCCGGTTCTATTATCACGGAAACTTTGGCTTCGAGTTTACCCACTGCTATTTTGTACGTTGTGGACTGCGTCCGCAGCACCTCGCCGGTGACTTTCATGTCCAACATGCTCTACGCGTGTTCGATTTTATACAAAACTCGGCTACCGTTTATTATTGTTATGAACAAAGTGGATATAGTTGATCATTCGTACGCTGTCGACTGGATGAATGACTTTGAGTCGTTCCAACAGGCTTTGGAAGCCGATGAGAGCTACATTAGCAACTTGACTCGCTCCATGGCGCTGACTCTCGATGAGTTCTACCGAAATTTGAAAGTTTGTGGGGTGAGCGCAGCCACGGGACAGGGGGTTGAGGACTTGTATAAATTAATAGAGGAGGCGCGGGTGTCATACGAACAGTGAGTTTCAAACTACGCTTTTTTTACTATTAATAAGTTTTGTGGTTAAAGGGAGTACCGAAGCGAATGGGAAAAAATTAAGACGAAGATTGAGGTTCAAAAAAACGAAAAAGCGGAAATTTCTGGTGGTCAGTGTTTTACTTTGTCGGCTGGTGCGGAACTCTCAGATGTGTTTCTGAGGCGTCCGGGGAATGTGAGTAGTTCAGACTCGGAAGGGGAGGAGGTTCCATTTCAAAGTATTGTGGTCGTTTTGGGAGTTTTTGTATTTATTTTTGTTTTGTAGTTGCCGAAGAAGATGTAGAAGCTAACACTTTTAAGAGGGTTGTAAGGCAACAAAGAGAGATGCAAATAAAGAGGGCGAAGGAAGCGGAGAGTAAAAAGAAGGCGGCGGAAACCACGTAGTGTGTGATTGTTTTGTATTAACTTTTAAGAATAAAGTGCGGTTATTTTTCTATTACAAATTTTTTAACTGAAAAATAATACACTTTTGAAAAAAACAAAAAGCCTAATTGTTGTAAAAGTTGAGACATTGTAAAATCGAAAAACTGAAGAAGCCAAAAATTGAAAAATGGAAAAATAAAAATCGAAAAATAAAAAAATTAAAATCGAGGAAACGAAAAATTGGAAAAACAGAAAATTAAATTACTCAAAATTGAAAAAATTGAGGGAAAATATAGACAAATCGAAAAAATAAAAATCTAGAAATTGAAAAATCGAAAAAGAGACACTCAAACACTGAAAAACGGAAAGATTAAAGATTTCTTGATTTTCAATTTTTTTGTTGGAGTTTTCAATATCTTCATTGAAAAATCCAAATGAAAAATATAAAATTTGCGAAATCGTAAAAAAAATGAATAATTAAAAACTTGTTAAAAATGTCGAAAAATCGAAAAACTGCAAAATACCTATCGAAAAGAACGAAAAATATAAGAAAAGGACGAATAGTTGCCGAAAAAATTAAGAATACAAAAAAATGATAATCAAGAAATTCAAAAATCGCAAAACGAAACGGGAAAAAATTGATAAATAAAAAATCGAAAACATGAAAAAATCCAAAAATTGCGAAAACGTAATAATGAAAAAAAAACAACTCAAAATTGTAAACCTTGAAACATTGGAAGATGCGAAAAATTTAAAAATCAACAAATCTAATTGAAAAATTGAAAAATGGTGAAATCGTAAAATTGAAAAATTCAGAAGTGAAAAAATTGAAAAATAGAAAAAACAAGAAACATAAGTGATCTAAAACTGCAACATTGAAACATAGGAAACCTGAAACATTGAAAAATTAAAAATACTAAATAAAAATGTAAAATTGAAAAAAATTAAAAATTGAAAAATCGAAAAACTAAAGAAACGAAACAAAAAAAATTGAAAAATAGAAAAAACACGAAAAATAAGTTATCTACAACTACAACATTGAAACATCGAAAAACTGAAACACTCAAAAATTAAGTCTAGATAAAAATGAAAAATTCCAAAATTGAAAAGTTAAAATATTAAAATTGAAGAACAGAAGAACTAAACATGGAATCGAAAAAACAAAAGACCTAATTGTTGTAAAAATTGAGAAATTGTAAAATTGAAAAACTGAAGAAGCTAAAAATTGAAAAAAATTTAAAATCGGGCAAATGAAAAATTGAAAAAACAGAAAAATAAATTACTAAAAATTGAAAAACTTGAGGGAAAAAAGGAAACCTAATCGAAATATACACAAATCGAAAAATTAAAAATCTAGAAACTGAAAAATCGAAAAACAGACATTGAAACACTGAAAAAAAAAAGATTTTCAATAAAAAAAAACAACTCAAAAATGGAAAAACCGCAAAATTGTAAACATTGAAACATTGGAAAATCCGAAAAATTTAAAAATCAAAAAATCCAATTGAAAAATCGAGAAATTGTGAAATCGTAAAATTGAAAAATTCAGAAGTTAAAAAATCGACAAATTAAAAATACTAAATAAAAATGTAAAATTGAAAAAATTAAAACCTAAAAAATCGAAGTCAGAAAATTAAATAGTTAAAAAAATCGAAAAACTGCAGAGTAAAAAATTGAGAAATTTAAAAATAAAAAATGAATACCCGAAAAACCAAAAAATTAAAAATATACGAGTAAATATCTAATACTTGAAACATCGAAAAACTGAAATCGTAATTTTGAAACATGCAAATTAAAAAGCGAAAAATTAAAAAAAAACTGTTCACAATCGAACACGAAAAAACAAAAAGCTTAATTGCTCAACAATTGAGAAATTTTAAAATCGAAAAACTGAAGAAGCCAAAAATTGAAAAAAGGAAAGCGAAAAATTAAAAATCGTGAAATGGAAAAATAAAAATTGAAAAAAAATTAAAATTGAGGAAACGAAAAATTGGAAAAACAGAAAATTAAATTACTAAAAATAAAAATTGAAAAAATTGGGGGAAAAGGAAATAATTGAAATATAGACAAATTGAAAAATTACAAATATAGAAATTGTAAAATCGAAAAACTGAAAAAGCGACAAGTTATAAAAAAAACAGACACTGACACTGAAAACAGAAAGGTTAAAGACCTCTTGATTTTCAGTTTTTCAATTGGGAGTTTTCAATATCTTAATTGAAAAATTCAAACGAAAAATTTAAAACTTGCGAAATCGTAAAACTAAAAAAAAAAATAATAATTAAAAAGTTAACATTTGAAAATATCGAAAAATCGAAAAACTGCAAAATAACAATCTATAAGGACGAAAACATGAAAAATCCAAAAATTGTGAAAACGTAAAAACTGCAAAATTGTAAAGATTGAAACATCGCAAAATCCCAAAAATTTTAAAATCAAAAAATCTAATTGAAAAATAGAAAAAACAAGAAAAATAAATGCTCTAAAACTGCAACATTGAAACATAGAAAACGTGAAACATTGAAAAATTAAAAATACTAAATAAAAATGTAAAATTTAAAAAAATTAAAAAGTTAAAAAACTAAATAGTTAAAAAGATCGAAAAACTGGAGAGTAAAAAATTGATAAACTGAAATATAAAAAATCGAATACCCGAAAAATAAAAAAATTGAAAATTTAAATATCTAATATGTAATTGAAAAATTGAAAAACTGAAATCGTAATACTAAAACATGCAAATTAAAAAGCGAAAAATTAAAAAAACTGTTAACAATCGTACACATTTATAAAATTGTAGCCATTTCGAAAAATGTTTGAAATGAAAAACTGCAGAATAGAAAAATGAAATATCGAATTGAAAAAACAAAAAACGCAATTGCCCTAAAAATTGAGAAAGTGTAAAATCGAAAAACTGAACAAGCCAAAAATTGTAAAATCGGAAAGTTAAAAATCTTAAAAAGTGGAAAAAATCAAAGTAACGAAAAAATGAAAAGTTGAATCGATAAATAAAAAAAATTAAATCAGGGAACAAAAACAGAAAATTATATTACCAAAAATTGAAAACATTAAAAATACAAACACTGGAAAACTGAAAATTGAGTAATTAAAAATAAAAGGGAATCTAGAAAATGAAAAATCGAAAAACTGAAAAATTTTAAAATCGAAAAAGAGAAAAGTTATAAAATTGAGGGATTGAAAAATCCAAAAATTGCCACTGAAATACTGAAAAACGAAAACTTTAAAGATCTCTTGATCTTAATTTTTAATTTTTCTATTGGATGTTTCAATTTTTTAATTGAAAAATCTAAAATTTACGAAATTGTAAAACTAAAAAAAATGAATTTTTAAAAAGTTGAAAAATTTATAAGTTAAAAATATCGAAAAATTGAAAAACTGTAAAATAACAATCGAAAAGAACGAAAAATAGAAGAAATGAACGAATAATTGACGGAAAAACTAAGAAATCAAGAAATTCAAAAATCGCAAAATGAAAAGGGAAAAATTGATAAATAAAAAATCGAAAACATGAAAAATCCAATAATTGCGAGAACGTGAAAATGAAAAAAAAAACAGAAAAATCGAAAAACTGCAAAACTGTAAACAATTGAAACATTAGAAAATCCGGAAAATTAAAAAATTAAAAAATCTAATTGAAAAATTCAGATGTTAAAAAATTGAAAAATTAAAATATTGAAAAATATAAAAAACAAGAAAAATAAGTGAACTAAAACTGCAACATTGAAACATGGGGAAACCTGAAACATTGAAAAATTATAACTACTAAATAAAAATGTAAATAGAAAAAAATTAACAATTATAAAATCGAAAAACTGAAGAAACGAAAAATAAAAAATAGAAAAATAGAAAAAACACAAAAAATAAATTATCCAAAGCTACAACATTGAACCATCGAAAAACTGAAAAATCGAAAAACTGCAAAATAACAATCAAAAAGAACGAAAAATAAAAGAAAAGAACGAATAATAAATGGAAAAATTAAGAAATCAAAAAATTGATAATCAAGAAATTCCCAAAATGAAAAGGAAAAAACTGATAAATAAAAAATGGAAAACATGAAAAATCCAAAAATTGTGAAAACGTAAAAATGAAAAAAAAAGTAGAAAAATCGAAAAATAGAACTGAGAAATTGTGAAATCATAAACTTGAAAAATTCAGAAGTTGAAAAAAAATTAAAACATTGAAAAATAGAAAAAAACAGAAAAATTAGTAATCTTAAACTGCAACATTGAAACATGGGGAACCTGGGACATTGAAAAATTAACAATACTAAATAAAAATGTAAAATTGAAAAAAATTAAAAATAAAAAAATCGAAAAGTTAAAAACTACTTAAATAGTAAAAAAAAATCGACAAACAGCAGAGTAAAAATTGAGAAATTACAAAATAAAAAGTCGAAGACCCGAAAAACCAAAAAATTAAAAATATAAATATCTAATAATTGAAAAACCGAAAAACTGAAATCGTAATATTGAAACATGCTAATTAAAACGCGACAAATAAAAAAAAAACTGTTAACAATCGAACACATTTACAAAATTGTAGCCATATCGAAAAATTTTTGAAATGAACAACCGTAGAATAGAAAAATGAAATATCGAATTGAAAAAACAAAAAACATAATTGCTCTAAAAATTGAGAAAGTGTAAAATCGAAAAACTGAACAAGCCAAAAAAATGAAAAAAAGTAAATAATGAAATAAAAATCGAAAAACTGCAAAACTGTAAACAATTGAAACAATGGAAAATCCTAAAAATTTAAAAATAAAAAAATCTAATTGAAAAATTCAGAAGTTAAAAAATCGAAAAATTAAAATATTTAAAAATAGAAAAAACAAGAAAAATAAGTGAACTAAAACTGCAACATTGAAACATGGGGAAACCTGAAACATTGAAAAATTATAACTACTAAATAAAAATGTAAATAGAAAAAAAATGAAAAATAAAAAAATTGAAAAACTGAAGAAACGAAAAATAAAAAAATAGAAAAAACACGAAAAATAAATTATCTAAAGCTACAACATTGAAACACAGAAAAACTGAAAAATTGAAAAACGTAAAATCTAAGTAAAAATGAAAAATTACAAAATTGAAAAGTTAAAATATTAAAATAGAAAAACTGAAAAATTAAACATCGAATTGAACAAACAAAAAACCTAATTGGTTGACAAATTAAAAAAAAAAACAACAGAAAAATCGAAAAACTACAAAATTGTAAACATTGAAACATTGGAAAATCCGAAAAATTTAAAAATCAAAAAATCTAATTGAAAAACTGAGAAATTGTGAAATCATAAAATTGAAAAATTCAGAAGTTGCAAAATCGAAAAATTAAAAAATTAAAAATAAAAAAAAACAGAAAAATAAGTGATCTTGAAAAATTGTAAAATCGAAAAATTGAAGAAGCCAAAAATTGAAAAATGGAAACGCGAAAAATTGAAAAAAAATTAGAATCGGGGAAACGAAAAATTAGAAAAACAGAAAATTAAATTACCAAAAATTGAAAAAATTAAAAATACAAAAACTGGAAAACTCAAAATTGAGAAATTAAAAGTACAAGGGAATAATTCAAATATAGAGAAATCAAAAAATTAAAAATCTAGAAATTGAAAAATCGAAAAACTGAAAAGGCGAAGTTATAAAATTTAGCGATTGAAAAATTGAAAAACTGCCACTGAAACACTGAAAAACGAAGACTTTAAAGATCTCTAAAGGGAATAATTCAAATATAGACGAATAGAACAATTAAAAATCTAAAAATTGAAAAATCGAAAAACTGAAAAATTTTAAAATTGAAAAAACGAAAAGTTATAAAACTTATAGACTGAAAAATCGGAAAACTGATACTGAAACACTGAAAAACAGAAAGATTAAAGG